>NC_052067.1:171610445-171747945 GCF_015852505.1 Tachyglossus aculeatus
CCTGGCTCCGCCACATGTGTGCTGTGTGACCTTGGGCAAGTCACTTAACTTCGCTGAGCCTCAGTTACCTCATCTCTAAAATGGGATTAAGACTGTGAGCCCCATGTGGGACAACCTGATCACTTTGTATCCCCCCCAGCGCTTAGAACAGTGCTTTGCACATAGTAAGCGATTAACAAATGCCAACATTATTATTATTATTATTAAGCGCTTGGGAAGTACAAATCGGCAACATATAGAGATGGTCCCTACCCATTCACTGAATCGTATTTACTGAGCGCTTACTGTGTGCAGAGCACTGTACTAAGCACTTAATCCAACGACGGGCTCATGGTCTAGAAGGGGGAGACAGACATCAAAACAAGTAGAAGAAGAAGACAGAGTAAAACTTGTAATAATAATGTTGGCATTTGTTAAGCGCTTACTATGTGCCAAGCACTGTTCTAAGCGCTGGGGGAGATACAAGGTCATCAGGTTGTCCCACGTGGGGCTCACGGTCTTCATCCCCATTTGACAGATGAGGTCACTGAGGCCCAGAGAAGTGAAGTGACTTGCCCAAAGTCACGCAACAGACAAGTGGGGGAGTCGGGATTTGAACCCACAACCTCCGACTCCGAAGCCCGGGCTCTTGCCACTGAGCCACGCTGCTGCTTGTACTTTCCGAGCGCTTAATACAGCGTTCTGCGCACAGTAAGCGGGGACTGCCTCTATATGTTGCCAACTTGGACTTCCCAAGTGCTTAGTACAGTGCTCTGCACACAGTAGGCGCTCAATAAATACGATTGAATGAATGAGCCCAGCCTCTTCCCAGACTGAGCCCCTTCCCTCCTCTCCCCCTCGTCCCCCTCTCCATCCCCCCCATCTTACCTCCTTCCCTTCCCCACAGCACCTGTATATATGGATATATGGTTGTACATATTACTCTATTTATTTATTTATTTTACTTGTACATTTCTATCCTATTTATTTTATTTTGTTGGTATGTTTGGTTCTGTTCTCTGTCTCCCCCTTTTAGACTGTGAGCCCACTGTTGGGTAGGGACTGTCTCTATGTGTTGCCAATTTGTACTTCCCAAGCGCTTAGTACAGTGCTCTGCACATAGTAAGCGCTCAATAAATACGATTGATTGATTGATTGATTGATTGAATGAATGAATTAAATCCCATCGATCAAATGCGATTAGCGCGTTGTCGGCCGATTTCCCCGGGACGAACCAGCCGGAGGACATCCCAGCTCCTCAAACTATTCCGAAAACACTGGACGGAAACAATCGGGATGACGGTGAGGTCTGATCACCTCAAATCCCTCCTGCCTTGTTTAGCAGAGCTAAATCCCGATAAAGAATCCCGATAAAGTCGCCTAATTTTCTGACTCGCTTTTCTTAATAATAATAATAATAATAATAATAATAATAATGGCATGTGTTAAGTGCTTACTATGTGCAAAGCACTGTTCTAAGCGCTGGGGGGGATACAAGATGATCAGGTTGTCCCCCGTGGGGCTCACAGTCTTCATCCCCATTTTACAGGTGAGGTAACTGAGGCTCAGAGCAGTGAAGCGACTTGCCCAAGGTCACACAGCAGACATGTGGCGGAGCCGGGATTCGAACCCATGACCTCTGACTCCAAAGCCCAGGCTCTTTCCACTGAGCCACGCTGCTGCTTCTCATTTTCTTGAGGAAAATGTATTTCCGAATCCATTTTAAAGCAGCTGTTGCTGCAATTTGAGTCATTTTCTCGCAAGTTAATAGATTCCTGACTTTTTCTTCTAGACCGTGAGCCCACTGTTGGGTAGGGACCGTCTCTAGATGTTGCCAACTTGGACTTCCCAAGCGCTTAGTACAGTGCTGTGCACACAGTAAGCGCTCAATAAATACGATTGATTGATTGACTGATTGATTTTTCGGGGACTAGATGCTGCGTCTGCCGCCCTTGTTGTTGACATTAGAAAAGCACAGTCCGCATTTATTCTTTCATTCAGTCGTATTTATTGAGCGCTTACTGTGTGCAGAGCACTGGACTACTCTTCCTACCAAAGGTTTGTGATGCTAGAGATTGTTCTCGTGTGAAGTGTGGAGTTTCTTTCCTCTCCCTATGATAATAATAATAATAATAATAATAATAATAATAATGGTGGCATTTACTAAGCGCTTACTATGTGCAAAGCACTGTTCTGAGTGATGGGGAGGTGACAAGGTGATCAGGTTGTCCCACGGGGGGCTCACAGTCAATCAATCAATCAATCGTATTTATTGAGCGCTTACTGTGTGCAGAGCACTGTACTAAGCGCTTGGGAAGTACAAACTGGCAACACATAGAGACAGTCCCTACCCAACAGTGGGCTCACAGTCTAGAAGGGGGAGACAGACAACAAAACAAAACATATGTACAAAATAAAATAAATAGAATAAATATGGACAAGGAAAATAGAGTCCTCCCCCAAGCACTTAGTACAGTGCTCTGCACACGGTAAGCGCTCAGTAAATATGACTGAATGAACACCCGGCACCTCCCCTCATTCCCCTCTCCCTACATAATAATAATAATGATGGCATTTATTAAGCGCTTACAATGTGCAAAGCACTGTTCTAAGCGCTGGAGAGGTTACAAGGTGATGAGGTTGTCCCACGGGGGGCTCCCAGTCTTCATCCCCATTTTCCAGATGAGGGAACTGAGGCCCTGAGAAGTGAAGTGACTTGCCCAAAGTCACACAGCTGACAGTTGGCAGAGCCGGAATTTGAACCCATGACCTCTGACTCCAAAGCCCGGGCTCTTTCCACTGAGCCACGCTGCTTCTCTAATGGACGGAGCCGGGAGTCAGAGGTCGTGGGTTCTAATCCCGGCTCTGCCACTTGTCTGCTGTGTGACCTCGGGCAAATTCATTCATTTAACCGTATTTATTGAGCGCTTACTGGGTGCAGAGCACTGTACTAAGCGCTTGGGAAGTACAAGTCGCCAACATCTAGAGACGGTCCCTACCCGACGGTGGGCTCACAGTCTAGAAGGGGGAGACGGATGACAAAACAAAACATGTGGACAGGTGTCAAGTCATCAAAATAAATAGAAATAAAGCTAAGTGCACATCATTAGCAAAATAAATAGAATAGGAAATATGGACAAGTCAAATAGAGTAATAAATTCATTCATTCATTCAATCGTATTTATTGAGCGCTTACTGTGTGGAGAGCACTGGACTAAGCGCTTGGGAAGTAAATCTGTACAAATATGTATCCAGGTGCTGTGGGTCGGGGAAGGAGGAGAGGAAAAAGGGGGCTCCGTCTGGGAAGGCTTCCTGGAGGAGGCGAGGCCTCCTGGAGCAAATCACTTCACTTCTCTGGGCCTCAGTTCCCTCATCTGGAAAATGGGGATTGGGAGTGTGAGCCCCACGTGGGACGGGGACTATGTCCAACCTGATTTGCTTGTACCCACCCCAGCGCTCAGCACAGTGTCTGGCAGATAGTGAGCCCTGAACAAATACCATCATTATTAGTATTATTACTACTTCATTCAGTCGTATTTATTGAGCGCTTACTGTGTCAGAATAAATAGAAATAAAGCTAGATGCCCATTACTATGTGTCTGGCACTTAGTGAGCACTGAACAAATGCCATCATCATTAGTATTATTACTACTTCATTCAGTCATATTTATTGAACACTTACAGAACAAACACCATCATTATTAGTATTATTACTACTTCATTCATTCAATCATATTGAGCGCTGCGTCAGAATAAATAGAAATAAAGCTAGATGCACATTACTATGTGTCTGGCACATAGTGAGCACTGAACAAATACCATCATTATTAGTATTATTACTACTTCACTCATTCAGTTGTATTTATTGAGCGCTTACTGTGTCAGAATAAATAGAAATAAAGCTAGATGCACATCATTATGTGTCTGGCACATAGTGAGCACTGAACAAACACCATCATTATTAGTATTATTACTTCATTTATTCAATCATATTTATTGAGCACTGACTGTGTCAGAATAAATAGAAATAAAGCTAGATGCACATCATTATGTGTCTGGCCATAGTGAGCACTGAACAAATACCATCATTATTAGTATTATTACTGCTTCATTCATTCAATCGTATTTATTGAGCGCTTACTGTGACAATAAATAGAAATAAAGCTAGATGCCCATCATTATGTATTTGGCACATAGTGAGCACTGAACAAATACCATCATTATTAGTATTATTGCTACTTCAGTCAGTTGTATTTATTGAGCGCTGACTGTCAGAATAAATAGAAATAAAGCTAGATGCACGTTATTATGTGTCTGGCACATAGTGAGTACTGAACAAATACCATCATCATTAGTATTATTACTACTTCATTCAGTCGTATTTATTGAGCACTTACTGTGTCAGAATAAATAGAAATAAAGCTAGATGCACATCATTATGTGTCTGGCCATAGTGAGCACTGAACAAATACCATCATTATTAGTATTATTGCTACTTCATTTATTCAGTCGTATTTATTGAGCACTGGCTGTGTCAGAATAAATAGAAACAAAGCTACATGCACGTAATTATGTGTCTGGCACATAGTGAGCACTGAACAAATACCATCATTATTAGTATTATTACTACTTCATTCATTGTCATATTTATTGAGTGCTGACTGTGTCAGAATAAATAGAAATAAAGCTAGATGATAGTGAGCACTGAACAAATACCATCATTATTAGTATTATTACTACTTCTTTCAGTTGTATTTATTGAGCACTGACTGTGTCAGAATAAATAGAAATAAAGCTAGATGCACATCATTATGTGTCTGGCACATAGTGAGCACTGAACAAATACCATCATTAGTATTATTACTACTTCATTAATTCAATCATATTTATTGAGCACTTACTGTGTCAGAATAAATAGAAATAAACCTAGATGCACATCACTGTGTGTCTGGCACATAGTGAGCACTGAACAAATACCATCATTATTAGTATTATTACTACTTCATTCAGTCAGTCGTATTTATTGAGTGCTTACTGTGTCAGAATAAATAGAAATAAAAGTAGTTGCACGTCATTACATGTCTGGCACATAGTGAGCACTGAACAAATACCATCATTAGTATTATTACTACTTCATTAATTCAATCATATTTATTGAGCACTTACTGTGTCAGAATAAATAGAAATAAACCTAGATGCACATCACTGTGTGTCTGGCACATAGTGAGCACTGAACAAATACCATCATTATTAGTATTATTACTACTTCATTCAGTCAGTCGTATTTATTGAGTGCTTACTGTGTCAGAATAAATAGAAATAAAAGTAGTTGCACGTCATTACATGTCTGGCACATAGTGAGCACTGAACAAATACCATCATTATTACTATTATTACTACTTCACTCATTCAGTTGTATTTATTGAGCACTTACTGTGTCAGAATAAATAGAAATAAAGCTAGATGCACATCATTATGTGTCTGGCCATAGTGAGCACTGAACAAATACCATCATTATTAGTATTATTGCTACTTCATTTATTCAGTCGTATTTATTGAGCACTGGCTGTGTCAGAATAAATAGAAACAAAGCTACATGCACGTAATTATGTGTCTGGCACATAGTGAGCACTGAACAAATACCATCATTATTAGTATTATTACTACTTCATTCATTCAGTCATATTTATTGAGTGCTTACTGTGTCAGAATAAATAGAAATAAAAGTAGTTGCACGTCATTACGTGTCTGGCACATAGTGAGCACTGAACAAATACCATCATTATTACTATTATTACTACTTCACTCATTCAGTTGTATTTATTGAGCACTTACTGTGTCAGAATAAATAGAAATAAAGCTAGATGCACATCATTATGTGTCTGGCCATAGTGAGCACTGAACAAATACCATCATTATTAGTATTATTGCTACTTCATTTATTCAGTCGTATTTATTGAGCACTGGCTGTGTCAGAATAAATAGAAATAAAGCTAGATGATAGTGAGCACTGAACAAAAACCATCATTATTAGTATTATTACTACTTCTTTCAGTCGTATTTACTGAGCACTGACTGTGTCAGAATGAATAGAAATAAAGCTAGATGCACATCATTATGTGTCTGGCACATAGTGAGCACTGAACAAACACCATCATTATTAGTATTATTACTACTTCATTCATTCAATCATATTTATTGAGCGCTTACTGTGTGCAGAGCACTGTACTAAGCGCTTGGGAAGTCCAAGTTGGCAACGTATAGAGGTGGACCCTACCCAACAGTGGACTCACAGTCCACTGGGCTCCTCCCCCTCGCCTTACCTCCTTCCCTTCCCCACAGCACCTGTATATATGTATATATGTTTGTACGGATTTATTACTCTATTTATTTATTTTACTTGTACATATCTATTCTATTTGTTTTATTTTGTTAATATGTTTGGTTTTGTTCTCTGTCTCCCCCTTCTAGACTGTGAGCCCACTGTTGAGTGGGGACCGTCTCTAAATGTTGCCCACTTGGACTTCCCAAGCGCTTAGTATAGTGCTCTGCACACAGTAAGCGCTCAATAAATACAATTGATTGATTGATTGAATGAATGAAATAGCATAAATATTATAAGCAGGGAAGCAGCGTGGCTCAGTGGAAAGAGCCCGGGCTTTGGAGTCAGAGGTCGTGAGTTCGAATCCCAGCTCCACCACAAGTCTGCTGTGTGACCTTGGGCAAGTCACTTAACTTCTCTGAGCCTCAGTTCCCTCATCTGTAAAAATGGGGAGTAAGACTGTGAGCCCCACGTGGGACAACTTGATCACCTTGTATCCTCCCCAGCGCTTAGAACAGTGCTTTGCACGTAGTAAGCGCTTAACAAATGCCATCATTATTATTATTATTATTGTTATTATAATGTATCAATATATATTACCAGTGTGGGCAGACGGACATTAATATAAATAAATGAGAGATATGGACATAAATGGTGTGGGGCTCGGCGGGCGGGGGGGATGAAGAAAGGGAGTGAGTCAGGGCGATGCGGAAGGGAGTGGGAGAAGATTGCCAGCTGTGTGACTTCGGGCAAGTCGCTTCACTTCTCTGGGCCTCAGTTCCCTCAGTAAAAGCATCATCATCATCATCAATCGTATTTATTGAGCGCTCACTGTGTGCAGAGCACTGTACTAAGCGCTCGGGAAGTACAAGTTGGCAACATATAGAGACAGTCCCTACCCAGCAGTGGGCTCACAGTCTAAAAGGGGGAGACAGAGAACAAAACAAAACACATCAACACAATAAAATGGCATCCCCATTTTACAGATGAAGGAACTGAGGCCCAGAGAAGTGAAGTGACTTGCCCAGAGTCACACAGCTGACATGTGAGGGAGTTCCCAGTCCCCTGACCTTTCCCGGTTTTCTCAGTGCTCCCGGAGCAGGGAGTGCACTGTTCCTACAGCGGATACTGAGGAGAATGGGCACTCAATCCCTCCCCGTGTCGGGCCTTGGGGTGGTGAGCCTCTCAGAGTCCCTGGCATAATAATAATAATAATAATAAAAATAATAATGGTATTTGTTAAGCGCTTACTACGTGCCAAGCACTGTTCTAAGCGCTGGGGGGGGGATACGAGGTCATCGGGTTGTCCCCCGTGGGGCTTCCAGTCTTCATTTTCTGTGATCTTGTCCACCTTCAGTTGACACCTGCCCACTTTTTTTGTGTTTTGTCGTCCGTCTCCCCGCTTCTAGACCGTGAGCCCGTCGTTGGGTAGGGACCGTCTCTAGATGTTGCCGATTTGTAATAATAATAATAATGATGGCATTTATTAATAATAATGGTAGCGTTTATTGAGCGCTTACTATGTGCAAAGCACTGTTCTAAGCGCTGGGGAGGTTACAGGGTGATCAGGTTGTCCCACGGGGGGCTCCCAGTCTTAATCCCCATTTTCCAGGTGAGGGAACTGAGGGCCAGAGAAGTTGAGTGACTGGCCCAAAGTCACACAGCTGACAGGTGGCAGAGCCGGGATTTGAACCCATGACCTCTGACTCCAAAGCCCGGGCTCTTTGCACTGAGCCACGCTGCTTCTCATTTGTTAAGCGCTTACTATGTGCAAAGCACTGTTTTAAGTGCTGGGGGGGGATACAAGGTGATCAGGTGATGAGAGAAGCAGCGTGGCTCAGTGGAAAGAGCCCGGGCTTTGGAGTCAGAGGTCACAGGTTCAAATCCCCGCTCCTCCAGTTGTCAGCTGTGTGACTTTGGGCAAGTCACTTCACTTCTCTGGGCCTCAGTTCCCTCATCCGTAAAATGGGGATGAAGACTGTGAGCCCCACCGTGGGACAACCTGATCACCTTGTAACCTCCCCAGCGCTTAGAACACTGCTTGGCACATAGTAAGCACTTAGTAAATGTCATTATTATTTTTATTATTATTATTATCAGGTTGTCCCATGATTTGTACTTCCCAAGCACTTAGTCCAGTGCTCTGCACACAGTAAGCGCTCAATAAATACGGCATCCCCTCCTCCCCCTCCCCATGCCCCCGCCTTACCTCCTTCCCCTCCCCGCAGCACCTGTATATATGTATATATGTTTGTATATATTTATTACTCTATTTATTTTATTTGTACATATTTATTCTATTTATTTTATTTGGTTAATATGTTTTGTTTTGTTGTCTGTCTCCCCTTCCAGACTGTAGTCCCGCTGTTGGGTAGGGACTGTCTCTATATGTTGCCAACTTGGACTTCCCAAGTGCTTAGTACAGTGCTCTGCACACAGTAAGCGCTCAATAAATACGATTGAATGAATGAATGAACAGTGCTTGGCACATAGTAAGCGCTTAACAAATATCATCATTAATATTATTAATATTATCGTGCCACACTGCTTCTCAGTTACTCTGATTACTCTCATCCCCCCACCCAATTTTACTCCTCTTCTGCCACTTCAGCATTTCCTCATCACCTAAGCCCTTGTCAGTCAGTCAAACGCTTTTATTGAGCACTTACTGTGTGCAGAGCACTGTACTAAGCGCTTTGGGAGAGTACAGTATAACAATATATATAACCCTCATGTTTTGTTGTCTGTCTCCCTCTTCTAGACTGTGAGCCCACTGTTGGGTAGGGACCATCTCTATCTGTTGCCAACTTGGACTTCCCAAGCGCTTAGTACAGTGCTGTGCACACAGTAAGCGCTCAATAAATACGATTGAATGAATGAATGAGTGAATGGTCTGCCGGGTGACCTTGGGCAAGTCACTTCGCTTCTCCCGGCCTCAGTTCCCTCATCTGTTAAATGAGGATGAAGACTGTGAGCCCCACCTGGGACAATCCGATTTCCTTGTGTGACTTTGGGCAACTCACTTCACTTCTCTGGGCCTCAGTGACCTCATCTGTAAAATGGGGATTAAGGCTGTGAGCCCCAGGTGGGGCAACCTGATCACCTTGTAACCTCCCCAGCGCTTAGAACAGTGCTTTGCACATAGTAAGCGCTTAATAAATGCCATTATTATTATTATTGTATCCACCCCAGCGCTTAGCACAGTACTTGGCACATAGTAAGCGCTTAACAAATACCATCATTATTATTATTATTCGCACCCAAGTTTCCATTTGGTCCGGTTGGCATGAATTCCACCTAATGACATGCTTACTGAAGCAGCAGCGGATTTTAAATCCCGTGTTTCTTTAGAGAAATGGAAAATGTTCATCCCGCCTCTCCCTCTGAGCTTTTCCTTACTGTTTTCCATCTCCTCCTGTGCTCTAAGACTCCCTTCCCAAATCTAGGAAACTCCCGGATCACAAAGGGAATGTGTTCCTGGGACGAAAATGTATATATCTTTTTTCATTGTCGGAAGGTGCCGTTCAAAGCCGATTGTGCCCCTAATAGCCTTAAGATATTATTTAAAATAAAATAAAATAAAAGAAACGCCCTACTTTGGTCCTAAGGCTAGTTTTTAATCTCTTCTTGTTTCTTTGAAGTCTGACTGAGAGTTGGAAAATTGAATAATAATTTGATCCGTTAATCTTTGGAAGCCGGTAATTTTATTTTTCCCCTCCGCAGTCTCTGAGGCTCGCAAATGAATAGGGCTTCATTACCGCCGTCTGCATTTAATAACCATTATCCATTATCTTGTAATTAAGACTCCCTCTAACGAATCACGAGGACAATGCAAAAATACATAGTACATTTCTTTAATGAACTGGAAAATGTTCGTCTTGTTCTGTTTAGTAATGAGTGGCTGAATAGTCATTAAATCCGCTGGAGACTCGAGTTAGATGGATTCTGAAGGCCGCCTTGAGTTTGCGGTTAATCTGTTAGAATTAAAATTTCATCTTCTATTTTTATCAACAGCTGATTAGGAGTCATTCTGTTTGACCAAATTGATTAGAGGACCATCTCCTAGGGCAGCTGTTGTTTAATGAAAGTTTTTAATGAAACTGTACCGTGGAGACTTGTAATTATAGGAGTTCTCAAAGCTTGGATCTGCTTTAGACCACACACACATTAAATAAAAAATAGGCGTGGGGAAGCGAACGGACGAGGTGGAAACGAAGAGAAACTTGAAAAGACAATTTGGTGTCGTGGTGAAGCTTTCATTTAATACGTCGCACATGTCGCGGTGGTGGGATTCATTCATTAATAGTAATAATAATAATGATGGCAGTTATTAAGCGCTTACTATGTGCCGAGCACTGTTCTGAGCGCTGGGGAGGTTACAGGGTGATCAGGTTGTCCCACGGGGGGCTCACAGTCTTCATCCCCATTTTCCAGATGAGGGAACTGAGGCCCAGAGAAGTGAAGTGAGCCCACTGTTGGGTAGGGACTGTCTCTATATGTTGCCAGCTTGTACTTCCCAAGCGCTTAGTACAGTGCTCTGCACACAGTGAGCGCTCAATAAACATGATTGAATGAATGAATGGTGCTCAATAAATACGATTGAATGAATGAATGAAGTGACTTGCCCAAAGTCACCCAGCTGACAAGTGGCGGAGCCGGGATTTGAACCCATGACCTCTGACTCCAAAGCCCGGGCTCTTTCCGCCGAGCCACGCTGCTGTAGTCACTCGGTTGTATTTATTGAGCGCTTACTGGGTGCAAAACACTGTACTAAGCGCTTGGGAGAGGACGCACACATTCCCTTGCCCACAACGAGCTCACAGTTTAGAGGGGGAGACGGATATTAATCAAAATCGATCAATAAATAAATTACAGATGCAGTTACTTCTGCGACCTCTTCGGACCTTCGTCTGCTCACTGGTTTCATCAACCAGATAATGATAATCGTATTTTTATTTTATGATCTTTGTTAAGCGCTTACTAGGTGCCAAGCACTGTTCTAAGCGCTGGGGTAAGATGAAAGGTAATCAGGTTGGATTCAGTCCCTGCCCCATATGGGGCTCACAGTTGTAGTAATAATAATAATAATAATAATAATAATAATAATAATAATGGTGATGGCATTTATTAAGTGCTTACTATGTGCCAAGCACTGTCCTAAGCGCTGGGGAGGGGAAGCAGGGTGGCTCAGTGGAAAGAGCCCGGGCTTTGGAGTCAGAGGTCATCAGTTCAAATCCCGGCTCTACCACTTGTCGGCTGTGTGACTTTGGGCAAGTCACTTCACTTCTCTGGGCCTCAGTTTCCTCATCTGTCAAATGGGGATTCAGACTGTGAGCCCCACGTGGGACAACCTGATCACCTTGTAAACTCCCCAGCGCTTAGTACAGTGCTTTGCACATTCATTCATTCATTCAATTGTATTTATTGAGCGCTTACTGTGTGCAGAGCACTGTACTAAACGCTTGGGAAGTCCAAGTTGAAGGGAAGCAGCTTGGCTCAGTGGAAAGAGCCGGGGCTTTGGAGTCAGAGGTCATGGGTTCAAATCCTGGCTCCGCCAATTCATTCATTCAGTCATATTTATTGAGCGCTTACTGTGTGCAGAGCACTGTACTAAGCGCTTGGGAAGTCCAAGTTGGCAACATATAGAGACGGTCCCTACCCAACAGTGGGCTCACAGTCTAGAAGGGGGAATAAATGCTTAATAAATGCCATTATTACGAGGTGATCAGGTTGTCCCACATGGGGCTCGCAGTCTTCATCCCCATTTTACAGACGCGATCACTGAGGCACAGGGAATAATAATAATAATGATGGCATTTATTAAGCGCTTACTATGTGCAAAGCACCGTTCTAAGCGCTGGGGAGGATAAAAGGTGATCAGGTTGTCCCACCTGGGGCTCACGGTCTTCATCCCCATTTTCCAGATGAGGGAACTGAGGCCCAGAGAAGTGAAGCGACTTGCCCAAAGTCACACCGCTGACAAGTGGCAGGGCCGGGATTTGAACCCAAGCCCGCGCTCTTTCCGCTGAGCCCCGCTGCCTCTCCATAATCCTCATGTGGGGTCCCCGAGGCCCAGAGAAGTGAAGCGACTTGCCCGAGGTCACACAGCCAGCGGCGGAGCCGGGCTTAGAACCCAGGGCCTCCGATTCCCAGGCCCGGGCTTTGTCCAATCGATCAATTAATCGTATTTATTGAGCGCTTACTGTGTGCAGAGCACTGGACTAGCACTGTCCAGGCCGCGTTGGCCTCCCCACTAACCCGGAGTCCTTTCCTCCCCCTCAGGGTCGGATTTCATCAAGACGTCCACGGGAAAGGAGACGGTCAACGCCACCCTTCCCGTCGCTCTCGTGATGATCCGGGCCATCCGGGATTATTTCTGGAAAACGGGGATTAAGGTAACGCTCCTGGACCGCCATCGTTCGGAAGCCGGGGCCGGCGCCCTTCAGTGACTTCCTTTCCCGGAGCCTGGCGTCTTTGATTTTTCTCCGTGTTATTTTGACGGTATTTGTGAGGCGCTTACTATGTGCCGAGCACTGTACTAAGCGATGGGGTAGGTACGAGCTAAACGGTTTGACACAGTCCCGCACGGGGTTTACAGTCTTAATCTCCATTTTACAGATGAGGTAAAAAGCCACATAGTAAGTGCTTAATAAATTCATTCATTCATTCAATCGTACTTATTGAGCGCTTACTATGTGCAGAGCACTGGACTAAGTGCTTGGGAAGTACAAGTTGGCAGCATAATACTATTAATATATGGGACAGGGAACATTCATTCAATCGTATTTATTGAGCGCTTACTGTGTGCAGAGCACTGTACTAAGCCAATACCACAATTATTATGATTACTCCTTGTCTGTGTCTCTGTTTTACAGATGAGGTAATTGAGGCACAGAAAAGGAATAATAATAATAATAATAATTGTGAAATCGCTAAGCACTTACTATGTGCCAGTCACTGTACAGAGCACTGGGGTGAATCCAAGCAAATCGGGTTGAACATAGCCATTCAATCGTTCATTCAATCGTATTTATTGAGCGCTTACTGTGTGCAGAGCACTGGACTAAGCGCTTGGGAAGTACAAGTTGGCAGCATAATGCTATTATTAATATAGGGGACAGGGACCCTTCATTCAATCGTATTTATTGAGCACTTACTGTGTGCAGAGCACTGTACTAAGCGCTTGGGAAGTACAACTTGGCAGCATAATGCTATTAGTAATATAGGGGACAGGGACCATTCATTCAATCGTATTTATTGAGCGCTTACTGTGTGCAGAGCACTGTACTAAGCGCTTGGGAAGTACAAGTTGGCAGCATAATGCTATTATTAAAATATGGGACAGGGACCATTCAATCGTATTTATTGAGCGCTTACTGTGTGCAGAGCACTGTCCTAAGCGCTTGGGAAGTACACGTTGGCAGCATAATGCTATTATTAATATAGGGGACAGGGACCATTCATTCAATCGTGTTTATTGAGCGCTTACTGTGTGCAGAGCAGTGTACTAAGTGCTTGGGAAGTACAAGTTAGCAGCATAATGCTATTATTAATATAGGGGACAGGGACCATTCATTCAATCGTATTTATTGAGCGCTTACTGTGTGCAGAGCACTGTACTAAGCGCTTGGGAAGTACAAGTTGGCAGCATAATGCTATTATTAATATAAGGGACAGGGACCATTCATTCAATCGTATTTATTGAGCGCTTACTGTGTGCAGAGCACTGTACTAAGCGTTGGGAAGTACAAGTTAGCAGCATAATGCTATTATTAATATAGGGGACAGGGACCATTCATTCAATCATATTTATTGAGCGCTTACTGTGTGCAGAGCACTGTACTAAGCGCTTGGGAAGTACAAGTTGGCAGCATAATGCTATTATTAATATAAGGGACAGGGACCATTCATTCAATCGTATTTATTGAGTGCTTACTGTGTGCAGAGCACTGTACTAAGCGCTTGGGAAGTACAAGTTGGCAGCATAATGCTATTATTAATATAGGGGACAGGGACCATTCATTCAATCGTATTTATTGAGCGCTTACTGTGTGCAGAGCACTGTACTAAGCACTTGGGAAGTACAAGTTGGCAGCATAATGCTATTATTAATATAGGGGACAGGGACCATTCATTCAATCGTATTTATTGAGCGCTTACTGTGTGCAGAGCACTGTACTAAGCACTTGGGAAGTACAAGTTGGCAGCATAATGCTATTATTAATATAGGGGACGGGGACCATTCATTCAATCATATTTATTGAGCGCTTACTGTGTGCAGAGCACTGTACTAAGTGCTTGGGAAGTACAAGTTGGCAGCATAATGCTATTATTAATATATGGGACAGGGACCATTCATTCCATCGTATTTATTGAGCGCTTACTGTGTGCAGAGCACTGTACTAAGCGCTTGGGAAGTACAAGTTGGCAGCATAATGCTATTATTAATATAAGGGACAGGGACCATTCATTCAATCGTATTTATTGAGCGCTTACTGTGTGCAGAGCACTGTACTAAGCCAATACCACAATTATTATTATTATTCCTTGTCCGTGTCCCGGTTTTACAGATGAGGTAATTGAGGCACAGAAAAGGAATAATAATAATAATTGTGATAATCACTAAGCACTTACTATGTGCCAGTCACTGTGCAGAGCATTGGGGTGAATCCAAGCAAATTGGGTTGACCATAGCCATTCAGTCAATCAATTAATCAATCAATCAATCATATTTATTGAGCGCTTACTGTGTGCAGAGCACTGGACTAAGCGCTTGGGAAGTACAAGTTGGCAACATCTAGAGACGGTCCCTACCCAACAGCGGGCTCACAGTCTAAAAGGGGAAGACAGGGAACAAAACCAAACATACTAACAAAATAAAATAAATAGAATAGATATGTACAAGCAAAATAAATAAATAGAGTAATAAATATGTACAAACATATATACATATATACAGGGCATTCATTCAATCGTATTTATTGAGCGCTTACTGTGTGCAGAGCACTGTACTAAGCGCTTGGGAAGTACAAGTTGGCAACATATAGCGACGGTCCCTACCCAACAACGGGCTCACAGTCTAGATAATGTTGGTATTTGTTAAGCGCAGTAGAAAGATCCCGGGCTTGGGAGTCAGAGGTCATGGGTTCTAATCCTGACTCTGCCACTTGTCTGCTGTGTGACTTTGAGCAAGTCACTTCACTTTTCTGAGCCTCAGTGACCTCATCTGTAAAATGGGGACTAAGACTGTGAGCCCCACGTGGGACAACCTTATCACCTTGTATTCCCTCCCACCCTCCCATTCATTCAGTCGTATTTATTGAGCGCTTACTGTGTGCAGAGCACTGTACTAAGCGCTTGGGAAGGACAAGTTGGCAACATCTAGAGACGGTCCCTCCCCAACAGTGGGCTCACAGTCTAGAAGGGGGAGACAGAGAACAAAACAAAACATATTAACAAAATAAAATAAATAGAATAAACATGTACAAATAAAATAGAGTAATAAATCCATACAAACATATATACATATATACAGGTGATCGTACAGTGCTCTGCACACAGTAAGCGCTCAGTAAATACGATTGATTGATTGATTGATTGATTGAGGAGGGGGAAGCACATAGTAAATGCTTAACAAATGCCATCATTATTATTACTATATGCCAAGCACTGTTCTAAGCGCTGGGGGAGATACAGGGTAATCAGGTTGTCCCACATGGGGCTCACAGTCTTCATCCCCATTTGACAGATGAGGTCACTGAGGCCCAGAGAAGTGAAGTGACTTGCCCAAGGTCGCACAGCTGACAAATGGCAAAGGCGGGATTAGAACCCACGACCTCCGACGCCCAAGCCCGGGCTCCTGCCACTAAGCCACGCTGCTTCTCGTCCCTGTCCTGTGTGATAATAATTGTATTTGTTAAGGGCTTACTATGGGCCGGGCACTGTACTAAGCGCTGGGGGAGATACAAGGTAATCAGGTTGTCCCACGGGGGGCTCACAGTCTTCATCCCCATTTTCCAGACGAGGTCACCGAGGCCCCAAAAAGTGAAGCGACTTGCCTAAGGTCACGCAGCAGACGAGTGACAGAGCCGGGATTAGAACCCATGACCTTCTGAATCCTGGGCTTGGGCTCTACCCACTAGGCAACGCTCACGTTCTTAATTAGAGAAGCAGTTCGGCTCAGTGGAAAAGAGCCCGGGCTTTGGAGTCAGAGGTCCTGGGTTCAAATCCCGGCTCCGCCAGCTGTCAGCTGGGTGACTTTGGGCAAGTCACTTCACTTCTCTGGGCCTCAGTTCCCTCATCCGGAAAATGGGGATGAAGACTGTGAGCCCCCCGTGGGACAACCTGATCACCTTGTAACCTCCCCAGCGCTTAGAACAGTGCTTGGCACATAGTAAGCGCTTAATAAATGCCATCATTATTATTATTATTATTATAATCCCACCTGTATATATGTATATATGTTTGTACATATTTATTACTCTATTTATTTATTTATTTTACTTGTACTTATCTATTCTATTTATTTTATTTTGTTAGTATGTTTGGTTTTGTTCTCTGTCTCCCCCTTTTAGACTGTGAGCCCACTGTTGGGTAGGGACTGTCTCTATATGTTGCCAATTTGTACTTCCCAAGCGCTTAGTACAGTGCTCTGCACACAGTAAGCGCTCAATAAATACGATTGATGATGATGATGATTTTCCAGACGAGGTAACTCAGGCACAGAGAAGCGAAGCCACGGATTTGCGGCGTAGCCAGAATTAGAACCCAAGTCCTTCCGGCTCCCAAGCCCGGGCTGAAGCCATTAGGCCGCGCGGCTTCGAGGTTAAATTAAATGTTGAATTTTCCCCGCGTCGCGGAATGGCGATCCCGAGCCGGAGTCGGACAGATGGACGCGGGGGACTGAGACGTAAACCAGCCCCTTCGCCTTTCATCATCATCAATCGTATTTATTGAGCGCTTACTATGTGCAGAGCACTGTGCTAAGCGCTTGGGAAGTACAAATTGGCAACATATAGAGACAGTCCCTACCCAACAGTGGGCTCACAGTCTAAAAGGGGGAGACAGAGAACAAAACCAAACATACTAACAAAATAAAATAAATAGAATAGATAGGTACAAGCAAAATAAATGAATAAATCTCGTCACCGACGAGCGCTTGCTAAACGGTCCTTTAACAAACTAATTCCGCTCCCCTACAGTTCCCCGGGCCAGCGTTGGCCGGGGAAAACAGGTCAATGCCGAAATTAAACCTCCTCGAGGAGCGGCAAGAATTGCAAAGTAACGTTTATCGACCGATAAGCCGGGATGGCGATAGGAAAAACGCGGGAGAATGGGAAATAATCTATTCCTGTCATTATTGAAGGACACACGTAAATTGGTTTTTCTTTGGTAGGAAACCCCCGGCCCAGAAAAACGTATTACTTGTAATAATGTGAGGTGAGGAGAAAATTCTGGAGGAGATGAACTTATTAAACAAAATAATGAAATGCTGGGAGGCGGCAGAGAGAAAGGGGCCCCGCGTTCGGGAGCCCACGAATTAAATCCCCTTTTTGACGGTCTGGGGCTGTTTCAAAGGCTGCCTGGAAGATGGGCAAATAGAAGAGGCTTGTGGAGTCCTTGCTGGCGTTCGGAAACAAAGCGAATCTAAAAAATCTCTCAAGTTCTGGGGGAAAATTAGGGTGTGGGGACTCTTTGGGGGGTGAATTTATCATAATGATAAGAATAATAATCTCCCTCTTTCATGGGACCCAGAAACGGGCATCGGGGCTGAACAGTGAGAAGCAGCGCAGCTGAAACATAGCGAATCTAAGAAATCTCTCAAGTTCTGGGGGAGAATTAGGGTGTGGGGATTCTTTTGGGGGTGAATTAATCATAATGATAATAAGAATAATAATCTCTCTCTTTCATGGGACCCAGAAACGGGCATCAGGGGCTGAACAGTGAGAAGCAGCGCAGCTGAAACATAGCGAATCTAAGAAATCTCTCAAGTTCTGGGGGAAAATTAGGGTGTGGGGATTCTTTTTGGGGTGAATTAATCATAATGATAATAAGAATAATCTCTCTCTTTCATGGGCTTCAGGGGCTGAACAGTGAGAAGCAGCACAGCTGAAACAAAACGAGTCTAAGAAATCTCTCAAGTTCTGGGGGAAAATTAGGGTGTGGGGATTCTTTTGGGGGTGAATTAATCATAATGATAATAAGAATAATAATCTCTCTCTTTCATGGGCATCAGGAGCTCACTGTTGGATAGGGACTGTCTCTATATGTTGCCAACTTATACTTCCCATGTGCTTAGTACAGTGCTTTGCACGCAGTAAGCGCTCAATAAATACGATTGATTGATTGATTGAACAGTGAGAAGCAGCACAGCTGAAACAAAGTAAATCTAAGAAATCTCTCAAGTTCTGGGGAAAATTAGGGTGTGGGAACTATTTTTGGGGTGAATTAATCATAATGGTAATAAGAATAATAATCTCTCTCTTTCATGGGCATCAGGGACTGAACAGGGAGAAGCAGCACAGCTGAAACAAAGTGAATCTAAAAAATCTCTCAAGTTCTGGGGAAAAATTCGGGTGTGGGGACTCTTTTTGGGGTGAATTAATCATAATGATAATAAGAATAATAATCTCTCTCTTTCATGGGCCCAGAAACAGGCATCAGGGGCTGAACAGTGAGAAGCAGCGCAGCTGAAGCATAGCGAATCTAAGAAATCTCTTAAGTTCTGGGGGAAAATAAGGGTGTGGGGATTCTTTTTGGGGTGAATTAATCATAATGATAATAAGAATAATAATCTCTCTCTTTCATGGGCTTCAGGGGCTGAATAGTGAGAAGCAGCACAGCTGAAACAAAGCGAATCTAAAAAATCTCTCAAGTTCTGGGGGAAAATTAGGGTGTGGGGACTCTTTTTGGGGTGAATTAATCATAATGATAATAAGAATAATAATCTCTCTCTTTCATGGGCCCAGAAACAGGCATCAGGGGCTGAACAGTGAGAAGCAGCGCAGCTGAAACAAAGTGAATCTGAGAAATCTCTCAAGTTCTGGGGGAAAATTAGGGTGTGGGGATTCTTTTTGGGGTGAATTAATCATAATGATAAGACTAATAATCTCTCTCATGGGCATCAGGGGCTGAACAGTGAGAAGCAGCACAGCTGAAACAAAGCGAATCTAAGAAATCTCTCAAGTTCTGGGGGAAAATTAGGGTGTGGGGACTCTTTTTGGAGTGAATTCATCATAATGATAATAAGAATAATAGTCTCTCTCTTTCGTGGGCTTCAGGGGCTGAACAGTGAGAAGCAGTACAGCTGAAACAAAGCGAATCTAAGAAATCTCTCAAGTTTGGGGGGAAAATCAGGGTGTGGGGACTCTTTTTGGGGTGAATTAATTGTAATGATAATAAGAATAATAATCTCTCTCATGGGCATCAGGGACTGAACAGGGAGAAGCAGCACAGCTGAAACAAAGCGAATCTGAGAAATCTCTCAAGTTCTGGGGGAAAATTCGGGTGTGGGGATTCTTTTTGGGGTGAATTAATCATAATGAAATAAGAATAATCTCTCTCTTTCATGGGCATCAGGGACTGAACAGTGAGAAGCAGCTCAGCTGAAACATAGTGAATCTAAGAAATCTCTCAAGTTCTGGGGGAAAATTAGGGTGTGGGGACTCTTTTTGGGGTGAATTAATCATAATGATAATAAGAATAATAATCTCTCTCTTTCATGGGACCCAGAAACAGGCATCAGGGACTGAACAGTGAGAAGCAGCGCAGCTGAAACAAAGCGAATCTGAGAACTCTCTCAAGTTCTGGGGGAAAATTAGGGTGTGGGGACTCTTTTTGGGGTGAATTAATCATAATGATAATAAGAATAATAATCTCTCTTTCATGGGCATCAGGGGCTGAACTAGGAGAAGCAGCACAGCTGAAACAAAGCAAATCTGAGAAATCTCTCAAGTTCTGGGGGAAAATTAGGGTGTGGGGACTCTTTTTGGGGTGAATTAATCGTAATGATAATAAGAATAATAATCTCTCTCTTTCATGGGACCCGGAAACAGGCATCAGGGGCTGAACAGTGAGAAGCAGCACAGCTGAAACAAAATGAATCTAATAAATCTCTCAAGCTTGGGGGGGAAATTAGGGTGTGGGGACTCTTTTTGGGGTGAATTAATCATAATGATAATAAGAATAATAATCTCTCTCTCTCATGGGCATCAGGGACTGAACAGGGAGAAGCAGCACAGCTGAAACAAAGCGAATCTAAGAAATCTCTCAAGTTCTGGGGGAAAATAAGGGTGTGGGGACTCTTTTTGTGGGTGAATTAATCGTAATGATAATAAGAATAATAATCTCTCTCTTTCATGAGACCCAGAAGCAGGCATCAGGGGCTAAACAGGGAGAAGCAGCACAGCTGAAACATAGCGAATCTAAGAAATCTCTCAAGTTCTGAGGGAAAATTAGGGTGTGGGTATTCTTTTTGGGGTGAATTAATCATAATGATAATAAGAATAATAATCTCTGTCTTTCATGGGACCCAGAAACAGGCATTAGGGGCTGAACAGTCAGAAGCAGCACAGCTGAAACATAGCAAATCTAAGAAATCTCTCAAGTTCTGGGGGAACATTAGCGGGTGTGGACTCTTTTTGGGGTGAATTAATCATAATGATAAGAATAATCTCTCTCATGGGCATCAGGGGCTGAACAGTGAGAAGCAGCACAGCTGAAACAAAGCGAATCTAAAAAATCTCTCAAGTTCTGGGGGAAAATTAGGGTGTGGGGACTCTTTTTGGATGAATTAATCGTAATGATAATAAGAATAATAATCTCTCTCTTTCATGGGACCCAGAAACAGGCATCAGGGGCTGAGCAGTGAGAAGCAGCGCAGCTGAAACGAAGCGAATCTGAGAAAGCTCTCAAGTTCTGGGGGAAAATTAGGGTGTGGGGATTCTTTTTGGGGTGAATTAATCATAATGATAAGAATAATAATCTCTCTCATGGGCATCAGGAGCTGAACAGTGAGAATCAGCACAGCTGAAACAAAGTAAATCTAAGAAATCTCTCAAGTTCTGGGGGAAAATTAGGGTGTGGGGACTCTTTTTGGGGTGAATTAATCATAATGATAATAAGAATAATAATCTTTCACTTTCATGGGCATCAGGGGCTGAACTAGGAGAAGCAGCACAGCTGAAACAAAGCATATCTGAGAAATCTCTCAAGTTCTGGGGGAAAATGAGGGTGTAGGGACTCTTTTTGGGGTGAATTAATCATAATGATAATAAGAATAATAATCTCTCCCTTTCATGGGACCCAGAAACAGGCATCAGGGGCTGAGCAGTGAGAAGCAGCACAGCTGAAACAAAGCGAATCTGAGAAATCTCTCAAGTTCTGGGGGAAAATGAGGGTGTAGGGACTCTTTTTGGGGTGAATTAATCATAATGATAATAAGAATAATAATCTGTCTCTTTCATGAGCATCAGGGACTGAACAGGGAGAAGCAGCGCAGCTGAAAAAGCGAATCTAAGAAATCTCTCTAGTTCTGGGGGAAAATTAGGGTGTGGGGACTCTTTTTGGGGTGAATTAATCGTAATGATAATAAGAATAATAATCTCTCTCTTTCATGGGACCCAGAAACAGGCATCAGGGGCTGAGCAGTGAGAAGCAGCGCAGCTGAAACGAAGCGAATCTGAGAAAGCTCTCAAGTTCTGGGGGAAAATTAGGGTGTGGGGATTCTTTTTGGGGTGAATTAATCATAATGATAAGACTAATAATCTCTCTCATGGGCATCAGGAGCTGAACAGTGAGAAGCAGCACAGCTGAAACAAAGTAAATCTAAGAAATCTCTCAAGTTCTGGGGGAAAATTAGGGTGTGGGGACTCTTTTTGGGGTGAATTAATCATAATGATAATAAGAATAATAATCTTTCTCTTTCATGGGCATCAGGGGCTGAACTAGGAGAAGCAGCACAGCTGAAACAAAGCATATCTGAGAAATCTCTCAAGTTCTGGGGGAAAATGAGGGTGTAGGGACTCTTTTTGGGGTGAATTAATCATAATGATAATAAGAATAATAATCTCTCCCTTTCATGGGACCCAGAAACAGGCATCAGGGGCTGAGCAGTGAGAAGCAGCACAGCTGAAACAAAGCGAATCTGAGAAATCTCTCAAGTTCTGGGGGAAAATGAGGGTGTAGGGACTCTTTTTGGGGTGAATTAATCATAATGATAATAAGAATAATAATCTCTCCCTTTCATGGGACCCAGAAACAGGCATCAGGGGCTGAGCAGTGAGAAGCAGCACAGCTGAAACAAAGCGAATCTGAGAAATCTCTCAAGTTCTGGGGGAAAATGAGGGTGTGGGGACTCTTTTTGGGGTGAATTAATCATAATGATAATAAGAATAATAATCTGTCTCTTTCATGAGCATCAGGGACTGAACAGGGAGAAGCAGCGCAGCTGAAACAAAGCGAATCTAAGAAATCTCTCTAGTTCTGGGGGAAAATTAGGGTGTGGGGACTCTTTTTGGGGTGAATTAATCGTAATGATAATAAGAATAATAATCTCTCTCTTTCATGGGACCCAGAAACAGGCATCACGGGCTGAGCAGTGAGAAGCAGCGCAGCTGAAACAAAGTGAATCTGAGAAAGCTCTCAAGTTCTGGGGGAAAATTAGGGTGTGGGGATTCTTTTTGGGGTGAATTAATCATAATGATAAGACTAATAATCTCTCTCATGGGCATCAGGAGCTGAACAGTGAGAAGCAGCACAGCTGAAACAAAGTAAATCTAAGAAATCTCTCAAGTTCTCGGGGAAAATTAGGGTGTGGGGACTCTTTTTGGGGCGAATTAATTGTAATGATAAGAAGAATAATAATCTTTCTCTTTCATGGGCATAAGGGGCTGAACAGTGAGAAGCAGCACAGCTGAAACAAAGCGATTCTAAGAAATCTCTCAAGTTCTGGGGGAAAATAAGGGTGTGGGGATTCTTTTTGGGGTGAATTAATCGTAATAAGAATAATATTCTCTCTCATGGGCATCAGGGGCTGAACAGTGAGAAGCCGCACAGCTGAAACAAAGCGAATCTGAGAAATATCTCAAGTTCTGGGGGAAAATTAGGGTGTGGGGATTCTTTTGGGGGTAAATTAATCATAATGGTAAGAATAATAATCTCTCATTATTCTCTGGGCCTCTGTTCCCTCATCTGTAAAATGGGGATGAAGACTGTGAGCTCCACGGGGGCACTGGGGAGGTTACAAGGTGATCAGGTTGTCCCACGGGGGGCTCACAGTCTTCATCCCCATATTATAGATGAGGGAACTGAAGCCCAGAGAATAATAATAATAATAATAATAATAATAATAATAATAATAATAATAAAAACATTTATTAAGCGCTTAATATGTGCAAAGCACTGTTCTAAGTGCTGGGGAGGTTACAATAATAGTAATAATGGCATTTGTTAAGCGCTTACTATGTGCAAAGCACTGTTCTAAGTGCTAGGGGGGATACAAGGTAATCAGGTTGTTCCACATGGGGCTCCCAGTCTTCATCCCCATTTTGCAGATGAGGGAACTGAAGCCCAGAGAAGTGAAGTGACTTGCCCAAAGTCACACAGCAAACAAGTGGCGGAGCCGGAATTGGAACCCATGACCTCTGACTCCAAAGCCCGGGCTCTTTCCATTGAGCCACGCCGCTTCTCTTGGGTGGGCTTCAAGGCGGCCCCTTTCCCTTTCAGGTGGGCTTCAAGGCGGCCCCCTGCCCTCTCCGGTCGTGGCTCAGTGGAAAGAGCCCGGGCTTTGGAGTCAGAGGTCACGGGTTCAAATCCCGACTCCGCCAATTGTCAGCTGTGTGACCTTGGGCAAGTCACTTCACTTCTCTGGGCCTCAGTTCCCTCATCTGGAAAAAGGGGATGAAGACTGGGAGCCCCCCGGGGGACAGCGTGGCTCCGTGGAAAAGAGCCCAGGCTTTGGAGTCAGAGGTCACGGGTTCAAATGCCGGCTCTGCCAATTGTCAGCTGTGTGACTTTGGGCAAGTCACTTCACTTCTCTGGGCCTCAGTTCCCTCATCAGGAAAATGGGGATGAAGACTGGGAGCCCCCCGGGGGACAGTGTGGCTCAGTGGAAAGAGCCCAGGCTTTGGAGTCAGAGGTCACGGGTTCAAATCCCGGCTCTGCCAATTGTCAGCTGTGTGACTTTGGGCAAGTCACTTCACTTCTCTGGGCCTCAGTTCCCTCATCTGTAAAATGGGGCTGAAGACTGTGAGCCCCCCGTGGGACAACCTGATCACCTTGTAACCTCCCCAGCGCTTGGAACAGTGCTTGGCACATAGTAAGCGCTTAATAAATGCCATCATTATTGTTATTATTATCCTGTTCACCTTGTAACCTCCCCAGCGCTTAGAACAGTGCTGTGCACATAGTAAGCGCTTAATAAATGCCGTCATCGTCATCGTCCGGTTTTCCTTTCAGGTGGGCTTCAAGCCGGCGGGTGGCATCCGCACAGCCAAGGAGTCGCTGGCGTGGCTGGCCCTGGTGAAGGAGGAACTGGGCAGCCAGTGGCTCCGGCCGCAGCTCTTCCGCCTCGGGGCCAGCTCCTTACTGAGCGACATCGAGAGGCAGGTGAGGAGGACGTGGGACCCGTTCCCACGGCAACGGGGCCCGGGGCCTGGGGTGGCGGGGGACTGGGCTTGTCGGGGTGAGCGTCTGGGACCCTCCCACGCTGCCCTCCGGCTTCTGTGGCTCAGTGGAAAGAGCCCGGGCTTTGGAGGCAGAGGTCGTGGGTTCAAATCCCGGCTCCGCCACCTGTCAGCTGGGTGACTCTGGGCAAGTCACCGTACCTCGTTCTCGCCTGTCCCGCCATCGACCCCCGGCCCACGTCCTCCCCCAGGCCTGGAATGCCCTGCTCCCTCTGCCCATCCGCCAAGCTAGCTCTCTTCCTCCCTTCAAGGCCCTGCTGAGAGCTCACCTCCTCCAGGAGGCCTTCCCAGACTGAGCCCCTTCCTTCCCCTCCCCCTCATCCCCCTCTCCATCCCCCCCATCTTACCTCCTTCCCTTCCCCACAGCACCTGTATATATGTATATATGTATATGTATATCACCTGTATATATGTATATCACCTGTATATATGTATATAGGGTTGTACATATTTATTACTCTATTTATTTATTTATTTATTTATTTTACTTGTACATTTCTATCCTATTTATTTTATTTTGTTGGTATGTTTGGTTCTGTTCTCTGTCTCCCCCTTTTAGACTGTGAGCCCACTGTTGGGTAGGGACTGTCTCTATGTGTTGCCAACTTGTACTTCCCAAGCGCTTAGTACAGTGCTCTGCACATAGTAAGTGCTCAATAAATACGATTGATTGATTGATTGGTTGATTGTACATATTTATTACTCTATTTATTTGACTTGTACATATCTATTCTATTTATTTTATTTTGTTAGTATGTTTGGTTTTGTTCTCTGTCTCCCCTTTTTAGACTGTAAGCGCACTTTTGGGTAGGGACTGTCTCTATATGTTGCCAATCTGTACTTCCCAAGCACTTAGTACAGTGCTCTGCACATAGTAAGCGCTCGATAAATACGATTGATGATGATGATGATGATGATGATGAAGTCACTTCACTTCTCTGGGCCTCAGTTCCCTCATCTGGAAAATGGGGATTCATTCATTCAGTCGCCTTTATTGAGCGCTTACTGTGTGCAGAGCACTGGACCAAGCGCTTGGGAAGTCCAAGTCGGCAACATCTAGAGACGGTCCCTACCCAACGGCGGGCTCACAGGCTAGAAGGGGGAGACAGAGAACAAAACCAAACATATTCACAAAATAAAATAAATAGAATAAATATGTACAAATAAAATAAATAAATAAATAGAGTAATAAATCCGTACAAACATATATACATATATACAGGTACTGTGGGGAGGGGAAGGAGGTAAGACGGGGAGATGGGGAGGAGGAGGAGAGGAAGAGGAAGGAGGGGGCTCAGTCTGGGGATTAAAACCATGAGCCCTTCGTGGGACAACCTGATCACCTTGTAACCTCCCCAGCGCTTAGAACAGTGCTTTGCACATAGTAAGTGCTTACCAAAATTACTTCATCATCATCATCAATCGTATTTATTGAGCGCTTACTGTGTGCAGAGCACTGTACTAAGCGCTTGGGAAGTACAAGTTGGCAACGCATAGAGACAGTCCCTACCCAACAGTGGGCTCATATTCATTCTATTTATTTTATTTTGTTAATACGTTTTGTTTTGTTGTCTTTCTCCCCCTTCTAGACTGTGAGCCCGCTGTTGGGGAGGGACTGTCTTCACTGTATGCTGCTGTATGTCTGTATGACTGTATGTCACTTCACCGTCTTCACTATATGTTGCCAACTTGTACTTCCCAAGCGCTTAGTACAGTGCTCTGCACACAGTAAGCGCTCAATAAATACGATTGAATGAAATGCCATCATTATTATTATTATTACTATTAATAAGCAGGGTGGCTCAGTGGAAAGAGCCCGGGCTTTGGAGTCAGAGGTCATGGGTTCAAGTCCCGGCTCTGCCAACTGTCAGCTGTGTGACTTTGGGCGAGTCACTTCACTTCTCTGCGCCTCAGTTTCTTCGTCTTCGTCCTTCTAGACTGTGAGCCCGCTGTTGGGTCTCTATATGTTGCTGGCTTGTACTTCCCAAGCGCTTAGTCCAGTGCTCTGCACACAGTAAGCGCTCAATAAATAGGATTGAATGAATGAATGAATGAATAAAATGGGGATTGACTGTGAGCTCCCTGTGGGACAACCTGATCACCTTGTAACCTCCCCAGCGCTTAGAACAGTGCTTTGCACATAGTAGGCGCTTAACAAATGACATTGTTATTATTGTTATTATTATTGTAACCTCCCCAGCACTTAGAACAGTGCTTGGCACATAGTAAGCTCTTAATAAATGCCATTATTATTACTGATAATAATAAGAATAACAATAGTAATTGGTGTATTTCATTCATTCAATCAACCGTATTTATTGAGTGCTTACTACATGCAGAGCACTGGACTAAATGCTTGGAAAGTACAATTCGGCACCAGATAGAGACAATAGTTCTAATGACTTGACACCTGTCTACGTGTTTTGTTTTGTTGTCTGTCTCCCCCTTCTAGACTGTGAGCCCATTGTTGGGTAGGGACCGTCTCTATCTGTTGCCAACTTGGACTTCCCAAGTGCTTAGTACAGTGCTCTGCACACAGTAAGCGCTCAATAAATATGATTGAATGAATGAATGAATGAATGAATCCCTACCCAACAACGGGCTCACCATCTAGAAGGGGGGGACAGACGACGAAACAAAACAAGTAGACGACAGGCATCGATACCATTTCTTAAGCGCTTACTACACGCCAGGAGGCCGCGTAGCCTACTGGATGATAATAATGATGGTATTTATTAAGCGCTTACTATGTTCAGAGCACTGTTCTAAGCGCTGGTGAGGTTACAAGGTGATCATGTTGTCCCTCAGGGGGCTCACAGTCTTAATCCCCATTTTCCAGATGAGGGAACTGAGGCCCAGAGAAGTGAAGTGACTTGCCCAAAGTCACCCAACTGACAAGTGGCGGAGCCGGGATTTGAACCCATGACCTCTGACTCCAAAGCCCGGGCTCTTTCCACTGAGCCACACTGCTTCTCTAAACGCCTAGTACAGTGCTCTGCACACTGTAAGCGCTCAATAAATACTATTGAATGAATGAATAAATCCCCCATAATCCTCCACAGCCCAGTGGTTCAAATTGTCGGGTAGGGACCGTCTCTATACGTTGCCGACTTGTACTCCCCAAGCGCTTAATACAGTGCTCGGCACACAGTAAGCGCTCAATAAATACGATTGAATGAATGCATGAATGGCATTTTGGTTGGAACACAGGCCTAGGAATCAGAAGGTTGTGGGTTCTCGTCCCGGCTCTGTCACTTATCTGCTGTGTGACCTCGGGCGAGTCACTTCACTTCTCTGGGCCTCAGTTCCTTCATCTGGAAAATGGGGATAGAGACTGTGAGCCCAACGTGGGGCAGGGACTGTGTCCATCCCGATTTGTTTGTTTCCACCCCAGCGCTTAGAACAGTGCCTCACACATAGTAAGTGCTTAACAAATACCATAATTATTATTATTATCATTATTATTATTATTTTTAATGGCATTTATTAAGCACTTACCATGTGCAAAGCACTGTTCTAAGCGCTGGGGAGGTTACAAGGTGATCAGGCTGTCCCACTGGGGTCTCACAGGTCTCACAGTGGGCATTCGCTGGGCCTCAGTTCCCTCATCTGTAAAATGGGGATTAAGAATGTGAGCCCCCCGGGGGACAACCTGATCACCTTGTAACCTCCCCGGAGCTTAGAACAGTGCTTGGCACATAGAAAGCGCTTAACAAATACCAAAATTATTATTATTATTATCAAGGCAAGGTTCTCCCACATGGGGCTCACAAGTCTTAATCCCCATTTTCCAGATGAGGTAACTGAGGCCCAGAGAAGTGAAGTGACTTGCCCAAAGTCACCCAGCTGACAAGCGGTGGAGCCGGGATTTGAACCCATGACCTCCGACTCCAAAGCCCGGGCTCTTTCCACTGAGTCACGCTGCTTACTGTGTGCACTGTCCTAAGTGCTCGGGACACGTTCCTCGCCCACAACGAGCTTTACAGTCTAGAAAGGGGGGGAAACGAAGCTTAAGTCGAGAAAGAATTGAACTTTCCAAGCGCTTACTACAGTGCTAAGTACCTGCTTAGTACCTCTATATGTGTTTGTACGTATTTATTACTCTATTTATTTATTTTACTTGTACATATTTATTCTGTTTATTTTACTCTGTTAATATGTTTGGTTTTGTTCTCTGTCTCCCCCTTCACGACTGTGAGCCCGCTGTTGGGTCGGGACCGTCTCTAGATGTTGCCAACTTGGACTTCCCAAGCGCTTAGTCCAGTGCTCTGCACACAGTAAGCGCTCAATAAATACGAATGAATGAATAAATGAATGAATGAATCATCATCAATAGTATTTATTGAGCGCTTACTGTGTGCAGAGCACTGTACTAAGCGCTTGGGAAGTACAAGTTGGCAACATCTAGAGACAGTCCCTACCCAACAGTGGGCTCACAGTCTAAAAGATGAATGAATCAATGTTAGAAAAAATGAATGAATACGATTGAATGAATGAAGGGCGTCTTGAGCCCACTGTCGGGTAGGGACCGTCTCTAGATGTTGCCAACTTGTGCATCCCAAGCGCTTAGTCCAGTGCTCTGCACACAGTAAGCGCTCAATAAGTACAAATGATTGAATGAATGAATAAATACGATTTTTAGACTGTGAGCCCACTGTTGGGTAGGGATTGTCTCTATATGTTGCCAACTTGTACTTCCCAAGCGCTTAGTACAGTGCTCTGCACACAGTAAGTGCTCAATAAATATGAT
Source organism: Tachyglossus aculeatus (assembly GCF_015852505.1). NCBI lineage: Eukaryota > Metazoa > Chordata > Mammalia > Monotremata > Tachyglossidae > Tachyglossus > Tachyglossus aculeatus. The sequence goes on from NC_052067.1 coordinate 171,640,180, forward strand.
TGATTGATTGAATGAATGAAAGGCATCTTGGCGGAGTGTCCCATGTATCTGCCTCCCCTGGGAATCCAGACAAATGAATGAATGAATGAATGCTCCGCACACAGTAAGCGCTCAATGTACTTCCCAAGCGCTTAGTCCAGTGCTCTGCACACAGTGAGTGCTCAATAAATATAAATGAATGAATGAATATGATTGAACGAATGAAAGGCGTCTTGGCGGAGTGTCCCGTGTATCTGCCTCCCCTGGGAATCCAGACGAATGAACGAATGCTCCGCACACAGTAAGCGCTCAATGTACTTCCCAAGCGCTTAGTCCAGTGCTCTGCACACAGTGAGTGCTCAATAAATATAAATGAATGAATGAATACGATTGAACGAATGAAAGGCGTCTTGGCGGAGGGTCCCGTGTATCTGCCTCCCCTGGGAATCCAGACGAATGAATGAATGCTCCGCACACAGTAAGCGCTCAATGTACTTCCCAAGCGCTTAGTCCAGTGCTCTGCACACAGTAAGCGCTCAATAAATCCGATTGAATGAATGAATGAATACGATTGAACGATTGAAAGGCGCCTTGGCGGAGTGTCCCGTGTATCTGCCTCCCCTGGGAATACGGACGAATGAATGAATGCTCCGCACACAGTAAGCGCTAACTGTACTTCCCAAGCGCTTAGTCCAGTGCTCTGCACACAGTAAGCGCTCAATAAATACGATTGAATGAATACGATTGAACGAATGAAAGGTGTCTTGGCGGAGTGTCCCGTGTATCTGCCTCCCCTGGGAATCCAGACGAATGAACGAATGCTCCGCACACAGTAAGCGCTCAATAAATACGATTGAATGAATGAATAAATACGATTGAACGAATGAAAGGCGTCTTGGCGGAGTGTCCCGTGTATCTGCCTCCCCTGGGAATCCAGACGCTGTTTCCCACCCCATCGCCTCCTCCGAAATGACCAGGAGGGAATTCAAATATCCACCCCGACTTCCCATTCCAGATCTACCACCACGTGACGGGGAGCTACGCGGCTTACCACGACCTTCCCCCGGCCTAAACCGACCGAGAACGCGGGGAGAAATCGAGGCGACGGAATGAAAGAATAAATAAAAATAAAAAGAAGAAATAAATAAATCATCATCATCATCAATCGTATTTATTGAGCACTTACTATGTGCAGAGCACGTACTAAGCACTTGGGAAGTACAAATTGGCAACATATAGAGACAGTCCCTACCCAACAGTGGGCTTACAGTCTAAAAATAAATAAAAAAATATGTTGCCAACTTGTACTTCCCAAGCGCTTAGTACAGTGCTCTGCACACAATAAGCGCTCAATAAATAGGATTGAAGATGATGAAAGGGAAAACAATCTGTCGCTGCAATGAGAAAAAGAAATCGTGAGCGGACCAGGGGAAGACTTTCCGTTTCCAGATTTCATCGCGGTGGGGCCGAAGAGAAAATCCGATCGGTTTAACGGTGCGTGTACGACGACCAAAAGGTAGCGTGACCTTCCTTCGAGGGATGAGCTGGGCGTAGATTTTCCCGGCCTGCCTCGAGTCGTTGGCGGGCGACCGCAAAATTAAAATGTTAAATCAATCAATCAGTTGTATTTATTGAGAGCTTACTGTGTGCAGAGCACTGTACTAAGCGCTTGGGAAGTACAAGTTGGCAACATATAGAGACGGTCCAGAAGTAGAGTCACAGACTCTGGCCAAACAGCCAGAGACGAGGGATGGACAGAGACAAGAGGGAGACATGGTGAAGGGGCTTACGCGCCCACTGTGTGCAGAGCGCTGGACTGAGCGCTTGGGAGAGGACAATACAAAAAAAGACACATTCCCTGCCCACAACGACCTTCCAGTCACGAGGGGGAGATGGACATGAATAGAAATAAATAAATTATAGAGACGGAAACAAGTGCTGTGGGGCTGGGAGAGGGGGATGAATAAAGGGAGAGAATCAATCAGTTAGTTAAACTTACCCGAGAAGCACCGTCGTGGCAGGATAACGGAGGAGCCGCGCGACGTCTAATTAATTCCAGAGGATTTTGATTCGGCACTGATTTTCTCCTCCCGGGAAGATCCGTCTTCCGCTTTGGCTCCGGATTTTTTTCCTCAAGGAATTGTCGGGATGTGGAATTTCCAGGCCGGTCATTTGGAAACTCGAGTCTGGCCGATCTTGTTCAATAAAAACCGCAGTTCGATCGATCAGAAAACCTCCGTCTCATCGTACCCTCCGACTCTCTGGCGCGTGAATTGGGGAAATATGTGGAGAGGTTTTGAACCTAACGTTCCCCTGATCATCCAGGTTAGGCCGTTCATTCATTCAGTCATATTTATTGAGCGCTTAGTGTGTGCAGAGCACTGTACTAAGCGCTTGGGAAGTACAAGTCGGCAACAGATAGAGACAGTCCCTATAATAATAATATAATGGCATTTATTAAGCACTTACTATGTGCAAAGCACTGTTCTAAATGCCGGGGAGGTTACGTTGGGGAAGCAGCGTGGCTCAGTGGAAAGAGCACAGGCTTTGGAGTCAGAGGTTGTGGGTTCAAATCCCGTCCCTGCCACTTGTCAGCTGTGCGACTTTGGGCAAGTCACTTCACTTCTCTGGGCCTCAGTTCCCTCATCTGGAAAATGGGGATGAAGACTGTGAGTCCCACGTGGGACAACCTGATTACCTTGTATCTACCCCAGCGCTTAGAACAGTGCCTTGCACATAGTAAGCGCTTAACAAATACCAACGTTATTATTATTATTACAAGGTGATCAGTTGTCCCACATGGGCTCACAGTCTTCATCCCTGTTTTCCAGATGAGGGAACTGAGACACAGAGAGGTGAAGTGACTTGCCCAGAGTCACCCAGCTGACAAGTGGCGGAGCCGGGATTCGAACCCATCCCTATCCAACAACGGGCTCGCACCATTTCCTAGAATTCATTCGATCGTGTTTCATTCAGGTCAACACTCTCTGCTACTCTCCCATCCTTCCCAGCGGTATCCTCAGAGGAACTCTCCTCCCTCCTCTCAAGTGCTACTCCGGCCACCTGTGCTTCTGACCCCATTCCCTCTCATCTTATGAAATCTCTCGCTCCATCCCTTCTCCCCTCCTTAACTTCCATCTTCAACCGCTCACTCTCCACTGGTTCCTTCCCCTCTGCCTTCAAACATGCCCATGTCTCTCCCATCCTAAAAAAACCCTCTCTTGACCCCACCTCACCTTCTAGTTATCGTCCCATATCCCTCCTACCATTCCTTTCCAAACTCCTTGAACGAGTTGTCTACACGCGCTGCCTAGAATTCCTCAACAACAACTCTCTCCTCGACCCCCTCCAGTCTGGCTTCCGTCCCCTTCATTCCACGGAAACTGCCCTCTCAAAGGTCACCAATGACCTCCTGCTTGCCAAATCCAACGGCTCATACTCTGTCCTAATCCTCCTCGACCTCTCAGCTGCCTTTGACACTGTGGACCACCCCCTTCTCCTCAACACGTTTTCTGACCTTGGCTTCACAGACTCCGTCCTCTCCTGGTTCTCCTCTTATCTCTCCGGTCGTTCTTTCTCAGTCTCTTTTGCAGGCTCCTCCTCCCCCTCCCATCCTCTTACTGTGGGGGTTCCCCAAGGTTCAGTGCTTGGTCCCCTTCTGTTCTCAATCTACACTCACTCCCTTGGTGACCTCATTCGCTCCCACGGCTTCAACTAGCATCTCTACGCCGATGACACCCAGATCTCCATCTCTGCCCCTGCTCTCTCCCCCTCCCTCCAGGCTCGCATCTCCTCCTGTCTTCAGGACATCTCCATCTGGATGTCCGCCCGCCACCTAAAGCTCAACATGTCGAAGACTGAGCTCCTTGTCTTCCCTCCCAAACCTTGTCCTCTCCCTGACTTTCCCATCTCTGTTGACGGCACTACCATCCTTCCCGTCTCACGAGCCCGCAAACTTGGTGTCATCCTCGACTCCGCTCTCTCATTCACCCCTCACATCCAAGCCGTCACCAAAACCTGCCGGTCTCAGCTCCGCAACATTGCCAAGATCCGCCCTTTCCCCTCCATCCAAACCGCTACCCTGCTCATTCAAGCTCTCACCCTATCCCGTCTGGACTACTACACTAGCCTTCTCTCTGATCTCCCATCCTCGTGTCTCTCTCCACTTCAATCCATACTTCATGCTGCTGCCCGGATTATCTTTGTCCAGAAACGCTCTGGACATATTACTCCCCTCCTCAAAAACCTCCAATGGCTACCGATCAATCTGCGCATCAGGCAGAAACTCCTCACCCTGGGCTTCAAGGCTGTCCATCACCTCGCCCCCTCCTACCTCACCTCCCTTCTGTCCTTCTCCAGCCCAGCCCGCACCCTCCGCTCCTCCACCACTAATCTCCTCACCGTACCTCGCTCTCGCCTGTCCCGCCGTCGACCCCCGGCCCACGTCCTCCCCCGGGCCTGGAATGCCCTGCTCCCTCTGCCCACCCGCCAAGCTAGCTCTCTTCCTCCCTTCAAGGCCCTGCTGAGAGCTCACCTCCTCCAGGAGGCCTTCCCAGACTGAGCCCCTTCTTTCCTGTCCCCCTCGTCCCCCTCTCCATCCCCCCGTCTTACCTCCTTCCCTTCCCCACAGCACCTGTATATATGTATATATGGTTGTACATATTTATTACTCTATTTATTTATTTATTTATTTATTTATTTATTTTACTTGTACATTCCTATCCTACTTATTTTATTTTGTTGGTATGTTTGGTTCTGTTCTCTGTCTCCCCCTTTTAGACTGTGAGCCCACTGTTGGGTAGGGACTGTCTCTATGTGATGCCAATTTGTACTTCCCAAGCGCTTAGTACAGTGCTCTGCACATAGTAAGCGCTCAATAAATACGATTGATTGATTGATTCAGGTCATGCGTTGGTATTTATTGAGCGCTTAGGGTGTGCAGAGCACTGTACTAAGCGCTCGGAGAGGACAAAATAACAGTAGAAGGAGCTGCTTGGAAGGGCTCCGAAGACCGGACAGGTTCTTCTGGCGGTGCTGACGACCTCGGTAGAAAACTGACGACGTTTTCATAATTTTTCAGGGATTGACGTGTGTAGTTTGTGTGTCGCCCAAAAAGGTGTTTAGTCCTACCCTTTTTCCCCTGAGTTTTTACTGGCTTTATCAGTTCTGCCAACCGAGATCTGAACCGAAGGGGACGGGAAGACACAGAGAAAGAGCTAGAATAATAATAATTGTGGCGTTTCAATCAATCAATCGTATTTATTGAGCGCTTACTGTGTGCAGAGCACTGTACTGAGCGCTTGGGAAGTACAAGTTGGCAACATATCGAGACAGTCCCTACCCAACAGCGGGCTCACAGTCTAGAAAGGGGAGACAGAACAAAACCAGACATACTAACAAAATAAAATAAATAGAATAGATATGTACAAGTAAAATAAATAGAGTAATAAATATGTACAAACGTATATACATCTATACAGGTGCTGTGGGGAAGGGAAGGAGGTAATCAATCAATCAGTCGTATTTATTGAGCGCTTACTGTGTGCAGAGCACTGTACTAAGCACTTGGGTAGTACAAGTTGGCAACATATCGAGACAGTCCCTACCCAACAGTGGGCTCAATGAAACAGTGGGGTTTCATTCATTCAACCGTATTTATTGAGCGCTTACTGTGCGCAGAGCACTATACTAAGCGCTCGGGAAGTACAAACTGGCAACATGTCGAGACGGCCCCTACAGCACCGTACTAAGCGCTGGGGTGGATACAAACCAATTGGGTTGGACACCGTCCCTGTCCCCCGTGGGGCTCGCGGTCTTAATCCCCATTTTAGAGACGAGGTCACTGAGGCCCAGAGAAGTGAAGCGACTTGCCCAAGGCCACCCAGCGGACGCGTGGCGGAGCCGGGATTAGAACCCGTGGCCTTCTGATTCCCAGGCCTGGGGTCTCTCCACTATGCCAGGCTGCTATTTCAACTCGATTCAATCGTATTTATTGAGCGCTGACTGTGTGCAGAGCACTGTACTAAGCGCTTGGAAAGTACGATTCGGCGACAGAGACCGTCCCTCCCCGACAACGGGCTCACAGGCTAGAAGGGGGAGGCGGACGACAAAACAAAATAAGTAGACAAGCGTCAAGGCCATCAAAATAACGGCCTAGTGGAAAGATCGCGGGCTTGGGAGTCAGAGGTCGTGGGTTCTAATCCCGGCTCTGCCACTTGTCAGCTGGGTGACTTTGGACAAGTCACTTTGCTGGGCCTCAGTGACCTCATCTGGAAAATGGGGATGAAGGCTGTGAGCCCCAAGTGGGACAACCTGATCACCTTGTATCTCCCCCAGCGCTTAGAACAGTGTTTGGCACATAACATATACCGCACGCCCGCCAAGCTAGCTCTCTTCCTCCCTTCAAAGCCCTACTGAGAGCTCACCTCCTCCAGGAGGCCTTCCCACACTCAGCCCCCTCCTTCCTCTCCCTATCCCCCCCGCCTTCCCTCCTTCCCCTCCCCACAGCACCTGTATATATGTATATATGTTTGTACAGATTTATTACTCTATTTTATTTGTCCATATTCCATTTATTTTATTTTGTTAACATGTTTTGTCGTCTGTCTCCCCCTTCTAGACCGTGAGCCCGCCGTTGGGTAGGGACCGTCTCTATAAGTTGCCGACTTGTACTTCCCAAGCGCTTAGTCCAGTGCTCTGCACACAGTAAGCGCTCAATAAAGACGATTGAGTGAATGAATGAACTTTATTATTATATGTATAAATATACACAAGGGCTGTGGGGAGGGGCAGAGGGAGGGAGTGGGGATGATGGGGAGGGGAGGAAGAGCAGAGGAAAAGGGGGGCTCAGTGTGGGAAGGCCTCCTGGAGGAGGTGAGCTCTCAGTAGGGCTTTGAAGGGAGGAAGAGAGTTTGTTTGGCGGATGTGCGGAGGGAGGGAATTCCGGGCCGGGGGAAGGACGTGGGCCGGGGGTCGATGGTGGGACAGGCGAGAAGGAGGCCCAGGGAGGAGGTGAGCGGTGGCAGAGGAGCGGAGGGTGCGGAGTGCGATGGAGAAGGAGAGAAGGGAGGTGAGGGAGGAGGGGGCCAGGGGATGGATGGATGGACAGCCTGGAAGCCCAGGGTGAGGAGTTTCTGCCTGATGCGCAGATTGATTGGTAGCCACTGGAGATTTTTGAGGAAGGATGATGCCAAGGTCATGGGCTTTTGAGGCAGGAAGGATTCATCACGTGGCTCACTGGAAAGAGCCCGGGCTTTGGAGTCAGAGGTCATGGGTCCAAATCCCAGCTCCACCACATGTCTGCTGTGTGACCTTGGGCAAGTCACTTCACTTCTCCGAGCCTCAGTTCCCTCATCTGGAAAACGGGGATGAAGACTGTGAGCCCCACGTGGGACAACCTGATCACCTTGTATCCCCCCCAGCGCTTAGAACAGTGCACATAGTAAGCGCTTAACGAATGCCATTATTATTATTATTATTATTCATTCAGTTGTATTTATTGAGCGCTTCCTGTGTGCAGAGCACTGTACTAAGCGCTTTACAATCATCATCATCCTCATCAATCGTATTTATTGAGCGCTTACTGTGTGCAGAGCACTGGACTAAGCGCTTGGGAAGTCCAAGTTGGCAACATATAGAGACAGTCCCTACCCAATAGTGGGCTCACAGTCTAAAAGGGGGAGACAGAGAACAAAACCAAACATACTAACAAAATAAAATAAATAGAATAGATATGTACAAGTAGAATAAATAAATAGAGTAATAAATATGTACAAACATCTATACATATATACAGGTGCTGTGGGGGAGGGAAGGAGGTAAGATTATTAACAATAATAATACTGGCATTTGTTAAGCACTGTTGTAAGCGGTGGGGATACAAGGTGATCAGGTTGTCCCACATGGGGCTCCCAGTCTTCATCCCCATTTTCCAGATGAGGGAACTGAGGCCCAGAGAAGTGAAGTGACTTGCCCAAAGTCACCCAGCTGACAAGTGGCAGAGCTGGGATTAGAACCCATGACCCCTGGCTCCCAAGCCGAGGCTCTTTCCACTGAGCCACGCTGCTTCCCTTAATGATGTGTAGAGCAGTGCACAGCGCTTAGAACAGCGCATGGCACATAGTAAGTGCTTAACAAATACTATCATTAGTGGAAAGAGCACAGGATTGGGAGTCAGAGGTCATGGGTTCTAATCCCGGCTCTGCTACATGTCTGTTGTGTGACCTTGGGCAAGTCACTTCACTTCTACGGGCCTCAGTTCCCCCATCTGGAAAATGGGGATGAAGACTGTGAGGCCCACCTGATCACCTTGTATCCCCCCCCCAGCGCTTAGAACAGTGCTTGGCACATAGTAAGCGCTTAACAAATGCCATTATTATTATTATTATTATTGTTATTATTATCTCTAATTCTGTTTATTTATGTTGATGCTATTGATGCTTGCCTACTTGTTTTATTTTGTTTTGTCTCCCCCCTTCTAGACTGTGAGCCCGTTGCAGAGAAGCAGCATGGCCTAGTGGTTAGAGCCCGGGCCCCGGAGTCAGAAGGTCATGGGTTCTAATCCCGGCTCTGGCACACGTCTGCTGTATGACCTTGGGCAAGTCAGTTCTCTTCTCTGGGCCTCAGTTCCCTCATCTGAAAAATGAGGATGGGGACTGTGAGCCCCACGTGGGACAGGGATTGTGTCCAACCTGATTTGCTTGTATCCACAACAGCGTTTCGTACAGTGCTTGGCACATAGTAAGCGCTTAACAAATGCCACAATTTTTTTTTTCTTTTTTGGGTAGGGATTGTCTCTATTTGTTGCCAAATTGTACTTTCCAAGCACTTAGTATAGTGCTCTGCACACAGTAAGCGCTCAATAGAGAAGCAGCGTGGCTCAGTGGCAAGAGCCACTCGGGAGTCAGAGGTCATGGGTTCTAATCCCGGCTCCACCGCTTGTCATCTGTGTGGCTTTGGGCAAGTCACTTCACCTCTCTATGCCTCAGTTACCTCATCTGTAAAACGGGGATGAAGACTGTGAGCCCCATGTGGGACAACTCACTTCACTTCTCTGTGCCTCAGTTACCTCATCTGTAAAACGGGGATGAAGACTGTGAGCCCCATGTGGGGCAACTCACTTCACTTCTCTGTGCCTCAGTTCCCTCATCTGTAAAACGGGGATGAAGACTGTGAGCCCCACGTGGGATAACCTGAGCACCTTGTATCCCTCAAGCGCTTAGAACAGTGCTTTGCACATAGTTAGCGCTTAACAAATGCCATCATCATCATTATTATTATTAATAAATACGATTGAATGAATGACAGGGACTGTATCTGACTTCGTTGTGGGCAGGGAATGTGTCTACTTATTGTTGTATTGTCCTCTCCCAAGTGCCTAGTACAGTGCTGTGCCCACAGTAAGCACTCAATTATTCAATCGTACTTATTGAGCGCTTCCTGTATGCAAAGTAGATTGAATGGATGACCTGATGACCTTGTATCTACGCCAGTGTTTAGTACAGTTTTTGGCACAGAGTAGGTAAGCTCGTCGTGGGCAGGGAATGTGCCTGTTTATTGTGATAATGTAGTCTCCCAAGCGCTTAGTACAGTGCTTTGCACAGAGGAAATGTGGTTCCAGAAGGTCTTGAAGATTGAGCTGTAGTCGATTTGATGTGGAAGAGGAGGCAGCTCTAGGCGTGGTGTAGGCAAGAGGTTGGCAGTGAGAGATGAACGTGAAACCCGTAAAATCTCTTGAGAGCAATGAATAATCATAATAGTCGTGGTGTTCGTTAAGCGCTTACCCTATGCCAAGCACTATTCTAAGCACAGGGGTGGATGCTAGGTTATCAGGGTGGATACAGTCCCTGTCCCAAATGAGGCTCACAGTCTAGGTAGAAGGGGGTAGGATTGAATCCCTGTTTTATAAATGAGGAAATCGAAACCCAGAGGAGTTGTCCACTTGCCCGTGGTCACACAGCAGACAGGAGGCAAGAGCCGGGCTACGCTGCTTCTCAATGAAGAATACAAGCTTGGATGTAAGGGGAAAAGAGAGTTGATAAGTGAAAGGGAGAGAGCTGACTGCCTTAAAACCAGTTGTCAAGAGAATGAGATGGAGAGGGTAAACCTTGGAGGTTTTTGAGAATTGGGGAGGGGGTGCAGGGTGCAGATGAGATCTCCTCCCTCCTCTCAAGTGCTACTCCGGCCACCTGTGCTTCTGACCCCATTCCCTCTCATCTCATGAAATCTCTCGCTTCGCCCCTTCTCCCCTCCTTAACTTCCATCTTCAACCGCTCACTCACCACTGGTTCCTTCCCCTCTGCCTTCTAACATGCTCACATCTCTCCCGTCCTAAAAAAAACCCTCTCTTGACCCCACCTCACCTTCTAGTTATCGCCCCATCTCCCTCCTACCATTCCTTTCCAAACTCCTTGAACGAGTTGTCTACACGCTCTGCCTCGAATTCCTCAACACCAACTCTCTCCTCGACCCCCTGCAGTCTGGCTTCCGTCCCCTACGTTCCACGGAAACTACCCTCTCAAAGGTCACCAATGACCTCCTGCTTGCCAAATCCATCGGCTCCTACTCTATCCTAATCCTCCTCGACCTCTCAGCTGCCTTTGACACTGTGGCCCACCCCCTTCTCCTCAACATGCTATCCAACTTTGGCTTCACAGACTCCGTCCTCTCCTGGTTCTCCTCTTATCTCTCCGGCCGTTCATTCTCAGTCTCTTTTGCAGGCTCCTCCTCCCCCTCCCATCCCCTTACTGTAGGGGTTCCTCAAGGGTCAGTGCTTGGTCCCCTTCTATTCTCGATCTACACTCGCTCCCTTGGTGCACTCATTCGCTCCCATGGCTTCAACTATCATCTCTACACTGATGACACCCAAATCTACATCTCTGCCCCTGCTCTCTCCCTCCCTCCAGGCCCGTATCTCCTCCTGCCTTCAGGACATCTCCATCTGGATGTCTGCCCACAATCTAAAACTCAACATGTCCAAGACCGAACTCTTTATCTTCCCTCCCAAACCTTGTCCTCTCCCTGACTTTCCCATCACTGTTGACGGCACTACCATCCTTCCCGTCTCACAAGCCCACAACCTCGGTGTCATCCTCAACTCCGCTCTCTCGTTCACCCCTCACATCCAAGCCATCACCAAAACCTGCCGGTCTCAGCTCTGCAACATTGCAGAGATCCACCCTTTCCTCTCCATCCAAACCGCTACGCTGCTCATTCAAGCTCTCATCCTATCCCGACTGGATTACTGCATCAGCCTCCTCTCCGATCTCCCATCCTCCTGTCTCTCCCTACTTCAATCCATACTTCACGCTGCTGCCCGGATCGTCTTTGTCCAGAAACGCTCTGGGCATATTACTCCCCTCCTCAAAAATCTCCAGTGGCTACCAATCAATCTGCGCATCAGGCAGAAACTCCTCACCCTGGGCTTCCAGGCTGTCCATCCATCCCCTGGCCCCCTCCTCCCTCCCGTCCCTTCTGTCCTTCTCCAGCCCAGCCCGCCCCCTCCGCTCCTCCGCCGCTAATCTCCTCACCGTACCTCGTTCTCGCCTGTCCCGCCACCGACCCCCGGCCCACATCCTCCCCCGGGCCTGGAATGCCCTGCTCCCTCTGCCCATCCGCCAAGCTCGCTCTCTTCCTCCCTTCAAGGCCCTGCTGAGAGCTCACCTCCTCCAGGAGGCCTTCCCAGACTGCTCCCTCTCCTTCCTCTCCCCCTCCTCCCCCTCCCCATCCCCCCGTCTTACCTCCTTCCCCTCCCCAAAGCACCTGTATATATGCATATATGTTTGTACGTATTTATTACTCGATTTATTTATTTATCTTACTTGTACATATTTATTCTATTTATTTTATTTTGTTAATTTGTTTTGTTGTCTGTCTCCCCCTTCTAGACCGTGAGCCCGCTGTTGGGTAGGGACCGTCTCTATATGTTGCCAACTTGGACTTCCCAAGTGCTTAGTACAGTGCTGTGCACACAGTAAGAGCTCAATAAATACGATTGAATGAATGAATGAATGAAGTAAGCGCTCAGTAAATACGACTGAATGAAGGAATGAATATCACTGCGGCCCCCTGGTACTTAATACTGGGTTTGGCACAGAATAAGTGCTTAACAACCGCATGGCCTAGTGGGTAGATTTTGGGTTTGAGGAATCAGAAAGTCCCGGGTTCTAATCCAGCTCGGTCACTTGTTCACTGTGAGACCTTGGGTAAGTCACTTCACTTCTCTGTGGCTCAGTGACCTCATCTGTAAAATGGGGATGACGACTGGGAGCCCCATGTGGGACAACCTGATTGCTTTGTATCTATCCCAGCGCTTCGAACAGTGCTTGGCACATTCATTCATTCATTCAATCGTATTTATTGAGCGCTTACTGTGTGCAGAGCACTGTACTAAGCGCTTGGGAAGTACAAGTCAGCAACATATAGAGATGGTCCCTACCCAACAGCAGGCTTACAGTATGGAAGGGGGAGACAGACAACAAAACAAAACATTTTAACAAAATACAATAAATAGAATAAATTTGTACAAATAAAATAAATAGAGTAAATAAATCTGTACAAACATATATACATATATACAGGTGCTGTGGGGAGGGGAAGGAGGTAAGATGGGGGGGATGGGGATGGGGAGCAGGGGGAGTAAGCGGCTCAGTGGAAAGAGCCCGGGCTTGGGTGTCAGAGGTCGTGGGTTCTAATTCCGCTCCGCCACTTGTCTGCTGTGTGACCTTGGCCAAGTCACTTCTCTGGGCCTCAGTTCCCTCATCTACAAAATGGGGATTAAGACTGTGAGCCCCATGTGGGACAACCTGATTACCTTGTATCCACCCCAGCGCTTAGAACAGTGCTTGGCACATAGTAAGTGCTTAACAAATACCATCATCATCATCATCAGAGAAGCAGCGTGGCTCAGTGGAAAGAGCCCGGGCTTTGGAGTCAGAGGTCAGGGGTTCGAATCCCGGCTTCGCCAACTGTCGGCTGTGTGACTTTGGGCAAGTCACTTCACTTCTCTGGGCCTCAGTTCCCTCATCTGGAAAATGGGGATGAAGACTGTGAGCCCACTGTGGGACAACTTGATCACCTTGTAACCTCCCCAGAGCTTAGAACAGTGCTTTGCACATAGTAAGCGCTTAATAAATGCCATTATTATTATTATCATCATAAAGTGCCATCCGCACTTAGAACATTCATTCATTCAGTCGTATTTATTGAGCACTTACTGTGTGCAGAGCACTGGACTAAGAACAGTGCTTGGCACATAGTAAGCGCTTAAATCAATCAATCAATCAATCGTATTTATTGAGCGCTTACTGTGTGCAGAGCACTGGACTAAGCACTTGGGAAGTACAAGTTGGCAATATTTAGAGACAGTCCCTACCCAACAGTGGGCTCACAGTCTAAAAATGCTAACAAATGCCATTATTATTATTATAGTTATAGTTATTATTCCCCCTTTTAGACCATGAGCCCACTGTTGGGTAGGGACTGTCTCTCTATGTTGCCAACTTGGACTTCCCAAGCGCTTAGTACAGTGATCTGCACATAGTCAGCACTCAATCAATACCATTGAATGAATGACTGAATGTGCCGAGCGCTGTTCGAAGCACTGGGATAGGTACAAAGCAATCAGCGCTCAATAAATAGGATTGATTGATGATTGATTGATTGATAGTAAGTGTTTAATATTAACATATTAACAATCGATATCAACATTATTACTGTTTATCATCATGAACAGCCAAGCAGCCCTGAACAGCTCAGAGGTCAATGGAGGGATAGGCGAGATTAAAATGCGGTGTGTCCGTTGAATTTAGAGGAGCGGAGGGTGCGGGCTGGGCCGGAGAAGGAGAGAAGGGAGGTGAGGTAGGAGGAGAGTCTTAATACGGTGCTCTGCACACAGTAAGCGCTCAATAAATACGATTGATTGATTGAAGCAGAGAGGAGTTTTTGCTTGATTCGTAGGTTGACAATCAATCAATCAATCAATCGTATTTATTGAGCGCTTACTGTGTGCGGAGCACTGGACTAAGTGGTTGACAGGCAGCCACTGGAGATTTTTGAGGAGGGGAGTGACATGCCCAGAACGTTTTTGTAGAAAAATGAGAAGCAGCGTGGCTCCCTGGAAAGAGCCCGGGCTTTGGAGTCAGAGGTCATGGGTTCGAATCCCAGCTCCATCACATGTCTGTTGTGTACAAGTCACTTAACTTCTCTGGGCCTCAGTTCCCTCATCTGTAAAATGGGGATGAAGACTGTGAGCCCCACGTGGGACAACTTAATCACCTTGTATCCCCCCAGCGCTTAGAACAGTGCTTGGCACATAGTAAGCGCTTAACAAATGCCATTATTATTATCATTATCTGGGCAGCAGAGTGAAGTATGGACTGGAGTGGGGAAGGGACAAGAGGCAGTTAACTATTATTACACTTTTAGTTGTTTATGCTTTTATATAAGTTCATTCATCCATTCAGTCGTATTTATTGAGCGCTTACTGTGTCCAGAGCGCTGTACTAAGCGCTTGGGAAGAGCAAGTTGGCAACATATAGAGACGGTCCCTACCCAACAGCGGGCTCGCAGTCTAGAAGGGGGAGAGCTCCTTGTGTGCAAGCTCCTTGAGAGAAGGAAATGGGTCATTTCTTCTAGACTGTGAGCCCACTGTTGGGTAGGGACCGTCTCTATATGTTGCCAACTTGGACTTCCCAAGCGCTTAGTCCAGTGCTCTGCACACAGTAAGCACTCAATAAATACGATTGATTGATTGATTAATTGATTTCTTTATTCTCTCCTCTCCCAAACACTCAGTACAGTGCTCTGTACGCAGTAATGATCAGCACTTCGAGCAGTGCTTTGCACATAGCAAGCGCTTAATAAATGTCATCATTATTGTTATTATTATCTAGCTTTATTTCTATTTATTCTGATGACACCTGTCCACGTGTTTTGTTTTAATAATAATAATAATAATGGCATTTGTTAAGCGCTTACTATGTGCAAAGCACTGTTCTAAGCGCTGGGGGGGATACAAGGTGATCAGGTTTTGTTGTCTGTCTCCCCCTTCTAGACTGTGAGCCCGTCGTCGGGTAGGGACCGTCTCTATATGTTGCCGACTTGTACTTCCCGAGCGCTTAGTACAGTGCTCTGCACACAGTAAGCGCTCAATCAATATGATTGAATGAGTGAATGAATGAAGTGCTCAGTAAGAAGCAGCATGGCGTAGGGAGTAGAGCCCGGTCCCGGGAGTCAGAAGGTCCTGAGTTCTAATTCTGCCTCTGCCATTTGTGTGCTGTGTGACCTCGGTCAAGTCACTGCACTACTCTGTGCCTCAGTTCCCTCATCTGGAAAGTGGGGATGGAGACTGTGGGCCCCACAGGGGACAGGGACTGTATCCAGCCCAATTTGCTTGGATCCACCCCAGTGCTTAGTACAGTGCCTGGCACATTCATTCATTCATTCATTCAATCGTATTTATTGAGCGCTTACTGTGTGCAGAGCACTGGACTAAGCGCTTGGGAAGTCCAAGTTGGCAACATACAGAGACGGCCCCCACCCAACAGCAGGCTCACAGTCTAGAACGTAGTAAGCACTTAACAAATGCCACAATTATTATTATTAATAAATTCCATCATTTGGTTATTATTATTAATAATAATAATAATGGAATTTATTAAGTGCTTACTATGTGCAAAGCACTGTTCTAAGCGCTGGATTTTACGAGTGCCATTATCATTACTGCTACTACTTACTACAACAACTACTACTATTAGTACCATTATTACTACTATTAATGATGGCTCAGTGGAAAGAGCCCGGGCTTGGGAGTCAGAGGTCATGGGTTCGAATCCCGGATTCATCACTTGTCTGCTGTGTGACTTTGGGCAAGTCATGAGCCCACTGTTGGGTAGGGACCGTCTCTATCTGTTGCCAACTTGTACTTCCCAAGCGCTTAGTACAGTGCTCTGCACACAGTAAGCGCTCAATAAATACGATTGCATGAATGAATGAATGAATGAACTGCTCTGGGCCTCAGTGACCTCATCTGGAAAATGGGGATGAAGACTGGGAGCCCCACGTGGGACAACCTCATTACCTTCTATCCCCCCAGTGCTTAGAACAGTGCTTGGCACATAGTGAGTGCTTAACAAATACCATCATTATTAATGATTGATTGGGACTTTGAGCAAGTCATTTTACTTCTCTGTGTCTCAGTTTCTTCATCTGTAAAATGGGGATTCAATAGCTAGACCTTCTCTTACTTAACTATGAAACTCATGTGTGACAGAGATTCTGTCTGATCTGATTATTTTGTTCCTATCCCAGTGCTTAGCGTTTGGCTCTTAGAAGGTGCATTACAAATATTATTATTATTACTTTTTATGGCATTTATTAAGCGCTTACTATGTGCAAAGCACTGTTCTAAGCGCCGAGCACTGTTCTAAGTGCTGTTATTATTGGTATTATTGTTAATGTTACTACTACTAGTACTCCTTACTAGCATGGTGTAGAGCAGTGCTTCAGTGCTTAGAACAGTGCTTTGCACATAGTAAGCGCTTAATAAATGCCATTATTATTATTATTATTATTATTATTATCATTATTATTATTAGGAAGAGTATGGGCCTGGTAATCAGAGAATTTGGGTTCTAATCCCAGCTCCATCACATACTTTCTGTTTGACCTTGGGAAAGCCACTTCATTAGAGAAGCAGCGTGGCTCAGTGGAAAGAGCCCGGGCTTTGGAGTCAGAGGTCATGGGTTCGAATCTTGGCTCCGCCACATGTCTGCTGGGTGACCATGGGCAGGTCACTTAACTTCTCTGAGCCTCAGTTCCCTCATCTGTAAAATGGGGATTAAGCTTGTGAACCCCACATGGGACAACCTGATCACTTTGTATCCCCCCCAGCGCTTAGAACAGTGCTTTGCACATAGTAAGCACTTAACAAATGCCAACATTATTATTATTATTATTATTCCTCTTTGCCTCATAGGCAAAATGGGGATTCAAACCCTGTTCATTCATTCATTCATTCATTCATTCATTCAATCGTATTCATTCATTCATTCATTCATTCAATGGTATTTATTGAGCGCTTACTGTGTGCAGAGCACTGGACTAAGCGCTTGGGAAGTCCAAGTTGGCAACATCTAGAGACCTACCCTACCCAACAACGGGCTCACAGGCTAGAAGGGGGAGACGGACGACAAAACAAAACATGTGGACAGGTGTCAAGTCGTCAGAATAAATAGAAATAAAGCCAGATGCACACCATTAACAAAAGAAATAGAATAGGAAAATATGTAGAAGTCAAATAAGTAGAGTAATAAATCTGTACAAACATCTAGACAGGGGCTGTGGGGAGGGGAAGGAGGTAGGGAGGGGGGGGATGGGGAGGAGGAGAGGAAAAAGGGGGCTCAGTCTGGGAAAACCCCTGGGAATACCCCTTAAGCGCTTAGTACAGTGCTCTGCACATAGTAAGCACTCAATAAATACGATTGATTGATTGATTGATTAAGGAGGTGAGCTCTCAGTAGGGCTTCTTCCAGCTTAGATTGTGAGCCCCCTGTGCGACCTGATTATTTTTTGTCTGCCCCAGTGCTTAGTATAAAGTACAAAGTAAGTGCTTATCAAGTAACACCATTAACATTATTCTTACTAATAATAATAATAATAATGGCATTTATTAAGCACTTACTATGTGCAAAGCACTGTTCTAAGCGCTGGGGAGGTTACAAAGTGATCAGGTTGTCCCACAGGAGGCTCACAGTCTTAATCCCCATTTTCCAGATGAGGTAACTGAGGCCCGGAGAAGTGAAGTGACTTGCCCAAAGTCACCCAGCTGACAACTGGCAGAGCCGGGTTTTGAACCCGTGACCTCTGACTCCAAAGCCTGCGCTCTTTCCACTGAGCCACGCTGCTTCTCCTAACTACCTTACTACTCCTTACTACCACTACTACTAATATTAATGGTATTAGAGAAGCAGCGTGGCTCAGTGGAAAGAGTCCGGGCTTTGGAGCCAGAGGTCATGGGTTCGAATCCCGGCTCCGCCACAGGTCTGCTATGTGACCTTGGGCAAGTCACTTCACTTCTCTTCTATTACTCTATTTATTTATTTATCTTACTTGTACATATCTATTCTATTTTATTTTGTTAGTATGTTTGGTTTTGTTCTCTGTCTCCCCCTTCTAATAATAATGATAATGATGGCATTTATTAAGTGCTTACTATGTGCAAAGCACTGTTCTAAGCGCTGGGGAGTTTACAAGGTGATCAGGTTGTCCCATGGGGGGCTCACAGTCTTCATCCCCATTTTACAGATGAGGGAACTGAGGCCCAGCGAAGTGAAGTGGCTTGCCCAAAGTCACACAGCTGACAATTGGCAGAGCCGGGATTTGAACCCATGAACTCTGACTTCAAAGCCCGGGCCCTTTCCAGTGAGCCACGCTGACTGTGAGCCCGCTGTTGGGTAGGGACCGTCTCTAAGTGTTGCCGACTTGTACTTCCCAAGCGCTTAGTACAGTGCTCTGCACACAGTAAGCGCTCAATAAATACGGTTGATTGATTGATTGATTGATTCTCTGAGCCTCAGTTCCCTCATCTGGAAAATGGGGATTAAGACTGTGAGCCCCACGTGCGACAACCTGATCACCTTGTATTCCCCCACCCAGCGCTTAGAACAGTGCTCTGCACATAGTAAGCGCTTAACAGATGCCATCATTATTTATTATTGTTATTTATTAAGCACTTTCTGTATGCCAGGCACTATCCTAAGCATGGAGGTAGATAATGATTATTATAATTATATAGTAATTATACAATGATTATAATAGTGATAATAATAATAATGATTGTGGTATTTGTTAAGCGCTTACCATAGGCCAGGCACTATTTTAAGCACTGGGGTAGATAATAATAATAATAATAATAATAATAATAATAATAATAATAATAATGGTATTTGTTAAGCACTTACTATGTTCCAGGCACTGTACTAAACCCTGGGACGACACAAGAAAATCGGGATGGATGCAGTCCCTGTCCCATGTGGGGCTTACAGTCTTAGTCCCTATTGTACAGATGAGGGAACTGAGGCCCAGAGAAGTAAAGTGACTTGCCCAGGGTCACACAGCAGGCGAGTGGCAGGGTTGGGATTAGAACCCAGGTCCTTGTGACACTCAGGCCCGGGTTCTAGCCACTAAGCCAAACTACTATTACTTATTTCTCCTCCTTTTCTTCTTCCTCTTCTTCCTCTTCCCCCTCTTTCTCCTCTTCCTCCTCCTCCTGGGTTTAACTGGCTTGCCGTGCTTAGCAGTGCTCTGGTTTGCTGATCAAGTCATCACCCTATTTAATAATAATAATAATAATGATAATAATAATAATAATGATGGTGATGGCATTTGTTAGGCGCTTACTATGTGCCAAGCACTGTTCTAAGCTCTGGGGGGATACAAGGTAATCAGGTTGTCCCACGTGGGGCTCACAGTCTTTACCCCCGTGTTACAGATGAGGGAACTGAGGCCCAGAGAAGTGAAGCGACATGCCCAAAGTCACCCAGCTGACAAGTGGCGCAGCCAGGATTAGAACCCATGACCTCGGACTCCCAAGCCCGGGCTCTTTCCAAGGAGCGGCGATTAGAACCCAAGTCCTCTGACTTCCAGCCGTGCGCTCTTTCCAGTAGGCCGAATAAATCTGCAAAACTGTGAGTCGGTATCTTGCGGAGAAACTTCATTCGATGACTTATGTCTACAGGCGACGCATTGTTAAAAATGCACTTTGTCCAATTACAGCCGTAATTGCTCTCCCCGATTATCGCTTGGCCTGCTCTTCCCTTCATGGCTCCGTTCGGAAAGGATTCGGGGCTTCGGAACGACGTGATTGAGGAAAACATGTAGACATTGAATGAGCAAAACATGTAGACAGGTGTCCATACCATCAGAATATAATGGAATTATAGCTACCTATAATTCATTCATTCATTCATTCATTCAATCGTATTTATTGAGTACTTACTGTGTGCAGAGCACTGTACTAAGCGCTTGGGAAGTCCAAGTTGGCAACATATAGAGACGGTCCCTACCCAACAGTGGGCTCACAGTCTAGAAGGGGGAGACAGACAACAACACAAAACATGTGGACAGGTGTCCATACCATCAGAATAAATAGAATTATAGCTATATACACATTCATTCATTCAATCATATTTATTGAGTACTTACTGTGTGCAGAGCACTGTACTAAGCACTTGGGAAGTCCAAGTTCGCAACATATAGAGATGGTCCCTACCCAACAGCGGGCTCACGGTCTAGAAGGGGGAGACAGACAACACAAAACATGTGGACAGGTGTCCATACCATCAGAATAAATAGAATTATAGCTATATACACATTCATTCATTCATTCAATCATATTTATTGAGTACTTACTGTGTGCAGAGCACTGTACTAAGCACTTGGGAAGTCCAAGTTGGCAACATATAGAGACGGTCCCTACCCAACAGCGGGCTCACAGTCTAGAAGGGGGAGACAGACAACAACACAAAACATGTGGACAGGTGTCCATACCCTCAGAATGAATAGAATTATAGCTATATACACATTCATTCATTCATTCAATCGTATTTATTGAGCGCTTACTGTGTGCAGAGCACTGTACTAAGCGCTTGGGAAGTCCAAGTTGGCAACGTATAGAGACAGTCTCTACTCAACAGTGGGCTCACAGTCTAGAAGGGGGAGACGAAAGACAAAACAAACATGTGGACGAGTGTCCATACCATCAGAATAAATAGAATTATAGCTGTATACACATTCACTCATTCATTCATTCATTCATTCATTCATTCAATCGTATTTATTGAGCGCTTACTGTGTGCAGAGCACTGTACTAAGCGCTTGAGAAGTACTAGTTGGCAACATATAGAGACAGTCCCTACCCAATAACGGGCTCACAGTCTAGAAGGGGGAGACGGACGACAACACAAAACATGTGGACAGGTGTCAAGTCATCAGAATAAATAGAAGTAAAGCTAGATGCACATCATTAACAAAATAAATAGAATAGTAAATGTGTACAAGTAAAATAAATAGAGTAATAAATCTGTACAAACATATATACAGGTGCTGTGGGGAGCGGAAGGAGGTAGGGCGGGGGGGATGGGAGAGTAGCAGAGGAAAAGGGGGGCTCAGGCAGTCTTTTCTGAGCCTCATTAGTAAAATAAATAAAATAATAAATATGTAGAAATAGACAGCAGTGCTATGGGGTGGGGAAGGGGGTAGGGCAGAGGGAGAAAAATGGGGGGCTCAGCCTGGGATTTCTCTCCACAGACGCGGTCCTGTCCCCAACAGCGCTTAGTACAGTGCTCTGCACACAGTAAGCGCTCAATAAATATGATTGATTGATTGATTGACAGGAGGTCAGAGGCGGTCAGTCAGCCAGTTGATCAGTCAATGGTAATAATAATAATAATAATGATGGTATTTATTAAGCGCTTACTACGTGCAAAGCACTGTTCTAAGCGCTGGGGAGGTTACAAGGTGATGAGGTTGTCCCTCTGGGGGCTCACAGCTTTAATCCCCATTTTACAGATGAGGTAACTGAGGCCCAGAGAAGTTAAGTGGCTTGCCCAGAGTCACACAGCTGGTAATTGGCAGAGCGGGGGTGTGAACCCATGGCCTCTGACTCCCAAGCCCGTGCTCTTTCCACTGAGCCAAGCTGCTTCTCTAATGGTACTTACTGAACGCTTACTGAGTGCCGAGCACTGTACTAAGCGCTTGGGAGAGGACACTGGAACAATAGAATGGAAACATTCCCTGCCCACAACAAACTTCCAATCTAGAGGGGGAGACGGACATGAATAGAAATCGATAAAATCAATCAATCAATCAATCGTATTTATTGAGCGCTTACTGTGTGCAGAGCACTGTACTAAGCGCTTGGGAAGGACAAGTTGGCAACATAGAGAGACAGTCCCTACCCAACAGTGGGCTCACAGTCTAAAAGATAAAATGAGAGATGTGGGCGTAAGTTGGGGGCACTTCGTGGCTCAGTGGAAAGAGCACGGGATTTGGAGTCAGAGGTAATGGGTTCGAATTCCAGCTCTGCCAATTGTCAGCTGTGTGACTTTGGGCCAGTCACTTAACTTCTCTGGGCCTCAGTTACCTCATCTGTAAAATGGGGATTAAGACTGTGAGCCCCACATGGGACAACCTGATCAACCTGTATCCTCCCCAGTGCTTAGAACAGTGCTTTGCACATAGTAAGCACTTAACAAATGCCAATTATTATTTTTAGACTGTGAGCCCACTGCTGGGTAGGGACTGTCTCTATATGTCGCCAACTTGTATTTCCCAAGCGCTTAGTACAGTGCTCTGCACACAGTAAGCGCTCAGTAAATACAATTGATGATGATGATGATGATGATGATGGGGTGGGGCTGGGAGGGGGGATTCATTCATTCATTCATTCAATCGTATTTATTGAGCGCTTACTGTGTGCAGAGCACTGGACTAAGCGCTTGGGAAGGACAAGTTGGCAACATACAGAGACGGTCCCTACCCAACGGTGGGCTCAAGAAAGGGAGCGAGTCGGGGGACGCAGAAGGGAGTGGGAGATGAGGAAAGGAGGACGCAGTCAGGGAAGGCCTCTCAGAGAAGCAACATGGCCTAGTGGATAGAGCCCAGTGTTGGGAATCAGAAGGACCTGGGTTCTAATCCCGGCTCCGCCACTTCATAATAATAATGATAATAATAATAATAATAATAATAATAATAGTATTTGTTAAGTGCTTACTATGTGCCAAGCACTGTTCTAAGCATCGGGGAGGTGACAAGATGGACTTGCAGTCTTCCTCCCCATTTGACAGAGGAGGGAACTGAGGCCCAGAGAAGTGAAGTGACTTGCCCACAGTCACACAGCTGAGAAGTGGCGGAGCCGGGATTTGAACCCATCACCTCCGACTCCAAAGCCCGGACTCTTTCTACTGAGCCACACTGCTTCTGCGCCACTTGTCTGCTGTGTGATCTTGGGCAAATCACTTCACTTTTCTGGGCCTCAGTGACCTCATCTGTATAGTGGGGCTGTTCATTAATAATGGGACTGTTTAGTTCTTAGAACAGTGCTTTGCATATAGTAAGCGCTTAACAAATGCCATCATTATTATTATTATAATGGGGATGAAAACCGTGAGCCCCCCGTGGGATGGGGACTGTGTCCAAACTGATTTAGCTTGTATCTACCCCATGCTTAGATCACTGCTTGGTATAGTAAGCATATAATAATAATAATAATGATAGTATTTGTTAAGCACTTACTATGTGCAAAGCACTGTTCTAAGCACTGGGGAGATACAAGGTGATCTGGTTGTCCCACATGGGGCTCACAGTCTTAATCCCCATTTTCCAGATGAGGGAACTGAGGCCCAGAGAAGTGAAGTGACTTGCCCAAAGTCACACAGCTGACAATTAGCGAAGCCGGGATTTGAACCCCTGACCTCTGACTCCAAAGCCTGGGCTCTTTCCACTGGGCCACGCTGCTTCTCGTGCTTAGAACAGTACTTCACACATAGTAAGCGCTTAACAAATGCCATTATTATTATTATTATTATTATTATTATTATTATTATTATTACTACCTCCTCCAGTGCTTAGAACAGTGCTCGCACATAGTAAGCGCTTAACAAAAACCATCATCATTATTACTACTATTTCAAGTCCTTATTGAAGACACATTGTAATGATGGTATTTGTTAAGCGCTTACTACGTGCGAGCACCGTTCTAAGCATGGGAGGAGGTAATAATAATAATAATAATAATAATAATAATAATAATAATGATGGCATTTGGTAAGCGCTTACTATGTGCAAAGCACTGTTCTAAGCGCTGGGGGGTTTACAAGGTGATCAGATTGTCCCATGGGGGGCTCACGGTCTTCATCCCCATTTTACAGATGAGGGAACTGAGGCGCAGAGAAGTGAAGTGACATGCCCAAAGTCACCCAGCTGACAAGTGGCAGAGCCGGGATTAGGATCCGGTAGCACTGATCCAACTGGAAACAGCACGGCCTAGTGGGTAGAATCCACGCCTGGGAGTCAGAGGATGTGGGTTCTAATCCTGCCTCCGCTCCTTCATTTATTCATTCAATCGTATTTATTGAGCGCTTCCTGTGCGCAGAGCACTGAACTAAGCGCTTGGGAAGTACAAGTCGGCAACATAGAGAGACGGTCCCTACCCAATAACGGGCTCACAGTCAACCTGTCTGCTGAGTGGCCTTGGGAAAGTCACTTCACTTCTCTGGGCCTCAGTTCCCTCATCTGTCAAATGGGGATTAAAAATGTGAGCCCCACAGGGGACAGGGACTGTGTCCAATCTGATTTGCCACTTAGTATAGAGCCCGGTACATAGTAAGTACTTAAGTATTTAATTATTTATCTATTTATTTATCTATTTATTTATTTATTTATTTATTTATTTATTTATTTATTTATTTATTTATTTTCCTTGTACATATCTTTTCTATTTATTTTATTTTGTTAATATGTTTGGTTTTGTTCTCTGTCTCCCCCTTCTATACTGTGAGCCCACTGTTGGGTAGGGACTGTCTCTATATGCTGCCAACTTGTACTTCCCAAGCACTTAGTACAGTGCTCTGCACACAGTAAGCGCTCAATAAATACAATTGATTGATTGATTGATAAATGCTTCTTTTTATTTGTACATATTTATGCTATTGATTTTATTTTGTTAATATGTTTTGTTTTGTTCTCTGTCTCCCCCTTTTAGACTGTGAGCCCGCTGTTGGGTAGGGACCGTCTCTATATGTTGCCGACTTGGACTTCCCAAGCGCTTAGTACAGTGCTCTGCACACAGTAAGCGCTCAATAAATACGATTGAATGAATGAAAGGATAAACAGAGCCCAAGCCCGGGATCTTTCCACTGAGCTACCCTGCATCTCTAACAGATATCATTATTGCTCTCGTTATTATTTATACGATTGATGATGATTATTTTCTAAACAGGCGGCTGGGCCCCTGACCAAGCCTGGCAGGGAGACAACTGGCAACAACGATGTTCTCTCATTCATTCATTCATTCATTCAATCGTATTTATTGAGCGCTTACTGTGTGCAGAGCACTGTACTAAGCGCTTGGCAAGTCCAAGTTGGCAACATATAGAGACGGTCCTTACCCAACAGCGGGCTCACAGTCTAGAAGGCGGGCTCACAGTCTCTCTCACCTGCCCTGGGAGTCAGAAGAGCTTAGGTTTATTTTTCATTTACTTCACATCAAATTATTTTTTTCCAATACTCGAGTAATCCCGGCTCCATCACTTGTCAGGAATTGTTAGGAGTTAGGAGTTGTTAGGAGTTGTTAGTTGTTAGTTAGACTGTGAGCCCACTGTTGGGTAGGCACTGTCTCTATATGTTGCCAAATTGTACTTCCCAAGCGCTTAGTACAGTGCTCTGCACACAGTAAGCGCTCAATAAATACGATTGATTGATTGATTGACCAATTGAGATGGGCAGAATGATGGCCAGGGCCTGGAGGGAGCCGGCCTGTTTTTTTTCTCATAATGGCATTTATTAAGTGCTTACTACGTGCAGAGCACTGTTCTAAGCACTGGGGAGGCTGCAGAGTGATCAGGTTGTCCCACGGAGGGCTCACAGTCAATCCCCATTTTGCAGATGAGGGAACTGAGGCCCAGAGAAGTGAAGTGACTTAATCAATCAATCAATCAATCGATCAATCGTATTTATTGAGCGCTTACTGTGTGCAAAGCACACAGTCACACAGTCACACAGTGCCCAAAGTCACACAGCTGACAAGTGGCGGAGCCGGGATTTGAACCCATGACCTCTGACTCCCAAGCCCGGGCTCTTTCCACTGTGCCACGCTGCTTCTCTGGGTTCTAATCCCGGCCCTGCCATTTGGGACTGTCTCTATGTGTTGCCAACTTGTACTTCCCAAGCGCTTAGTCCAGTGCTCTGCACCCAGTAAGCGCTCAATAAATACGATTGAATGAATGAATTTGTCTGCTGCTTGACCTTGGGCGAATCACTTCTCTGTGCCTCAGTTCCCTCATCTGGAAAATGAGGATGAAGACTGTGAGTGCCACGTGCGACAACCTGATTCCCTTACAGCAACGCTTGGCACATGGTAAGAGCTTAGCAAATACCACAATTATTTATTGTTATTAAGCCAGAAGCCTCCGGCCACATCCCGGCGTGGCTTCGTGGAATAATAATAATAATAATAATAATAATAATAATTGGCATTTGTTAAGCGCTTACTATGTGCAAAGCACTGTTCTAAGCGATGGGGAGGATACAGGGTAATCAGGTTGTCCCATGTGGGGCTCACAGTCTTAATCCCCATTTTACAGATGAGGTAACAGAGGCCCAGAGAAGTTAAGTGACATGCCCAAGATCACACAGCAGACATGTGGCAGAGTCGGGATTCGAACCCATGACCTCTGACTCCAAAGCCCGGGCTCTTTCCACTGAGCCACGCAGCACAAGTTTAGGAGTCAGAGGTCATGGGTTCTAATCCTGCCTCTGCCACTTGTCAGCTGTGTGACTTTGGGCAAGTCACTTCACTTCTCCGGGCCTCAGTTCCCTCATCTGGAAAATGGGGATTGACTGTGAGCCCTCCGTGGGACAACCTGATCGCTCTGTAGCCTCCCCAGTGCTTAGAACAGTGCTTTGCACATAGTAAGCACTTAATAAATGCCGTTATGAAAAAAAAGTGACTTTGGGCAAGTCACTTCACTTCTCCGGGCCTCAGTTCCCTCATCTGTAAGACTTTTTCCCTGACTGAGCCCCCTTTTTTCTCTCCTCCTCCCTATCTCTCCCACCCTTCCTCCTTCCCCTCCCCGCAGCACTTGTATATATATTTGTACAGATTTATCACTCTATTTATTTTACTTGTCCATATTTACTATTCTATTTCTTTTGTTAATGATGTGCATAGAGCTTTAATTCTATTTGTTCTGCCGACTTTGACACCTGTCTACATGTTTTGTTTTGTCGTCTGTCTCCCCCTTCTAGACTGTGAGCCCGTTGTTGGGTAGGGACCGTCTCTACATGTTGTCGATTTGTACTGCCCAAGCGCTTAGTACAGTGCTCTGCACACAATAAGCGCTCAATAAGTACGATTGAATGAATGACGTGGAGCCCCACGAGGGACAACCTGATGACCTTGTATCTCTCCCAGCGCTTAGAACAGTGCTTGGCACCTAGTAAGCATTTAACAAAAACCAGAATTATTATTATTATTATTATTTTTCTTATCCCAACCGGGAGAGTCAGCAGGTTCATTCATTCATTCAATCGTATTTACTGGGCGCTTACTGCGTGCAGAGCACTGTACTAAGTGCTTGGGAAGTACAAGTTGGCAACATAGGTTGCCAGACAGCCGGCTTTCCAGCTCCCGTAAGCCCCAGGTGGGACAGGGACTGTGTCCAACCTGATTTGCCTGTACCCACTCCAGCGTCTAGTACAGTGCCTGGCACCTAGTAAGCGCTTAACAAATGCCATCATTATTATTAATCATTAGTTATTATCGTCAGCCAGAGCACGGACAGGGCCCAGACTTACAATCGTAGTGTGGGTATCCACCATCCATCCATCCATTCATCACCTGTATATATGTATATATGTTTATACATATTTATTACCCTATTTATTTATTTATTTTACTTGTACCTATCTATTCTATTTATTTTATTTTGTTAGTATGTTTGGTTTTGTTCTCTGTCTCCCCCTTTTAGACTGTGAGCCCACTGTTGGGTAGGGACTGTCTCTATATGTTGCCAATTTGTACTTCCCAAGCACTTAGTACAGTGCTCTGCGCATAGTAAGCGCTCAATAAATACGATTGATGATTGATGATTCATTCATTCAATCGTATTTATTGAGCGCTTACTGTGCACAGAGCACTGTACTAAGCGCTTGGGAAGTCCAAGTCGGCAACATATAGAGACGGTCCCTACCCAACAACGGGCTCACAGTTTAGAAAGGGGAGACAGACGACAAAACACGTAGACCACAAATCACATCCCGATCTAAAATTCACGCGTCCGCCTGATTTTTCCACGTTCCCCCCCGACAGTCGACGGAGGCGGATGTTTTTGTGCCTATTATCTTGCATTTCCACACTGGTGAATAAATTTCCTTTTCCTAAGGCCTATAAACGCACAGCCGGTCACGTAAGGATCCTCGCGGCCCTCTTTATTTTTTAGGAGATTATATGAAATATTTAAGGCCCGACTTCCCACCAATGACTTCGGCCGGGAGTGAAAATGAGGTCCAGACGGAACACGATTAAAAATTTACCTCACGACAAATAACACGCAATTAACTGTTTCAGTTGCCACCACGAGGGCCTGCGGATGCGGGAAAATAACAACCGGCAGCGATCCCTTTTGGTCTCGGAAGGCCGGCCTCTCCCGGGAGGTGTGTGACCTTGGGTAATAATAATAATAATAATAATAATGATGGCATTTATTAAGCGCTTACTATGTGCAAAGCGCTGTTCTAAGCGCTGAGGAGGTTACAAGGTGATCAGGTTGCCCCACGGGGGGCTCACAGTCTTAATCCCCATTTTCCAGATGAGGTAACTGAGGCCCAGAGAAGCTGTGACTTGCCCCAAGTCACCCAGCTGACAAGTGGCGGAGCCAGGATTTGAACCCATGACCTCTGACTCCAAAGCCTGGGCTCTTTCCACTGAGCCACGCTGCTTCTCCAGCCACGCTGCTTCTCATTCCCTTCTCTGTGCCTCAGTTCCCTCATCTGGAAAATGGGGATTAAGATTGTGAGCTAGCTCCATGTGGGACAGGGACTGTGGACAACCCGATTTGCTTGTATGAATAATAAGCGTGGCTTGGTGGAAAGAGCCCGGGCTTTGGAGTCAGAGGTCATGGGTTCAAATCCCGGCTCCGCCAATTGTCAGCTGGGTGACTTTGGGCAGGTCACTTCACTTCTACAGAGAAGCAGCGTGGCTCAGTGGAAAGAGCCCGGGCTTTGGAGTCAGAGGTCATGGGTTCGAATCCTGGCTTCGCCAATTGTCAGCTGTGTGACTTTGGGCAAGTCACTTAACTTCCCTGTGCCTCAATTCCCTCATCTGTAAAATGGGGATTAAGATTGTGAGTCCCCCGTGGGACAACCTGATCGCTTTGTAACCTCCTCAGCGCTTAGAACAGTGCTTTTCACACAGTAAGCGCTTAATAAATGCCATTATTATTATTCTCGGAGCCTCAGTGACCTCATCTGTAAAATGGGGAATAAAACTGTGAGCCCCTCGTGGAACAACTTGATCACCTTGTAATCTCCCCAGCGTTTAGAACAGTGCTTTGCACATAGTAAGTGCTTAATAAATGCCATTATTATTATTATTATTACTAATGATGGTATTTGTTAATAATAATAATCATAATAATGATGGCTTTTACTATTTATTTATTATTTATTTATTTAATGGCATTTATTAAGTGCTTACTATGTGTGAAGCACTGTTCCAAGCACTAGGGAGGATACAAGGTGATCAGGTTGTCCCACGGGGGGCTCACAGTCTTCATTCCCATTTTACAGATGAGGGAACTGAGGCACAGAGAAGTCAAGTGACTTGCCCAAAGTCACACAGCTGACCAGCGGCGGAACCAAAGCACTTACGATGTGCAAAGCACTGTTCTAACCACTACAGAGGATACAAGGTGATCAGGTTGTCCCACGTGGGGCTCACAGTCTTCATCCCCATTTTACAGATGAGGGAACTGAGGCACAGAGAAGTGAAGTGACTGGCCCAAAGTCACACAGCTGACAAGCGGCGGAACCAAAGCACTTACTATGTGACAGGCACTGTTCTAAGCGCAGGATGGATGACTGTGAGCCCATTGTTGGGTAGGGAATGTCTCTATTTTTTGCCAAATTGTACTTTCCAAACGCTTAGTACAATGCTCTGCACACAGTAAGCACTCAGTAAATATGATTGAATGAATAAATGAATGTATCCACCCCAATGCTTAATACAGTGCCCGGACAAATGCCTCATTTTTTCTTTTTCTTTTTTTAATGTTATTTGTTGAGTGCTTACGACATGCCAAGCACTGTTCTAAGCACTGTGATGGTATTTGTTAAGCGCTTACTATGTGCGAAGCACTGTCCTAAGCGCTGGGGGGGAATACAAGGTGATCAGGTTGTCCCACTTGAGGCTCAAAGTCTTAATCCCCATTTTACAAATGAGGTACCTGAGGCACATAGAATAATAATAATAATAATAATAATGGTATTTGTTAATAATAATAATAATAATAATAATAATGGCATTTATTAAGCGCAAAGCACTGTTCTAAGCACTGGGGAGGTTACAAGGTGATCAGGTTGTCCCACGGGGGGCTCACAGTCTTCATCCCCATTTTACAGATGAGGGAACTGAGGCCCAGAGAAGTGAAGTGACTTGCCCAAAGTCACACGGCTGACAATTGGCAGAGCCGGGATTTGAACCCATGACCTCTGACTCCAAAGCCCGGGCTCTTTCCTCTGAGCCGCACTGCTTCTCTAAGGTTAAGCGATTACTATGTGCCCAGCACTGTTCTAAGCGCTGGGGTGAATACAAGGGAATCAGGTTGTCCCACGTGGGGCTCACAGTCTCCATCCCCATTTTACAGATGAGGGAAGTGAGGCCCCGAGAAGTGAAGTGACTTGTCCAAGGTCACACAGCAGACAAGTGGCAGAACCAGGATTAGAACCCATGACCTCTGACTCCCAAGCCCGGGCTCTTGACACTTTCACAGGGTGATGGAAATTTATTTCCATCCCGCCCACCCCGTTTCTATTTATTTTATTTTGTTAATATGTTTTGTTTTGTTGTCTGTCTCCCCCTTCTAGACTGTGAGCCCGCTGTTGGGTAGGGACCGTCTCTATATGTTGCCAACTTGTACTTCCCAAGCGCTTAGTACAGTGCTCTGCACACAGTAAGTGCTCAGTAACTATGATTGATTGATTGATTGATTGTTTTTTAGCAACGTGGGACGATTTCCTCGGTGAGCAGCTGGGCCCGTCGGGTGAAGAGTTCGAGAAAGGTCTGGGTGGTCTTAGGCCCGGCCGGGAAGGTGGGTCCGACTTGTACTTCCCAAGCACTTAGTACAGTGCTCCGCACACAGTAAGCGCTCAATAAATACGATCGAATGAATGAATGAATGGGACAGGGCAGGGGCCTGGGGGTTCATTAATTCATTCGATTGTATTTATTGAGCGCTTACTGTGTGTGGAGCACTGGACTAAGTGCTTAGGAGAAGCAACGTAGCCCAATGGAAAGAGCCCGGGCTTTGGAGTCAAAGGTCATGTGTTCAAATCCAGGCTCCACCACTTATCAGCCGAGTGACTTTGGGCAAGTCACTTCACTTCTCTGGGCCTCAGTTACCTCATCTATAAAATGGGGATGAAGATTGTGAGCCCCCCGGGGGACAACCTGATCACCTTGTAACCTCCCCAGCACTTAGAACAGTCCGTTGCACATAGTAAGTGCTTAACAAATGCCGTTATTATTATTATTATTATTATTATTCTTATTATTATTAGAAGAGGACAAAATAACAATCAATAGACACAGTCCCTGCCCACAACACGCTTACAGTCTCGAGAACTGGGGATTCACAGCTGCTTATGCGCTGAACACAGTGCACTGCACAGTGCTTTGCACACTGACTTATTCCCTTTTTTCCAATCCCCCCATTCCCTCCCGCCCCAGCCACACAATGCTTCTGTACAGATTTGTCATTTATTTATTTCTATTCATTCATTCATTCATTCATGCATTCATTCATTCGTATTTATTGAGCGCTTACTCTGTGCAGAACACTGTGCTAAGCGCTTGGGAAGTACAAGCTGGCAACATATTCATGTCTGTCTCCCCCGCTCTAGGCTGTAAACTCACTGTGGGCAGGAAATGGCCATTCCTTCATTCATTCAATCGTATTTATTGAGCACTTACTGTGTGCAGAGCAATCAATCAATCGTATTTATTGAGCGCTTACTATGTGCAGAGCACTGTACTAAGCGCTTGGAAAGTACAATTCAGCCATGAAGAGAGACAATCCCTGCCCATACTGAGCTTACATTCAGTCTTCTTATTTATTGAGCACTTACTGTGGACAGAGCACTGTACTAAGCGCTTGGAAAGTATAATTCGGCCATAAAGAGAGACAATCCCTGCCCATAGCAAGCTTACATTCAGTCTTATTTATTGAGCGCTTACTGTGTGCAGAGCACTGTACTAAGAACTTGGAAAGTCCAATGCAACAATAGAGACAATCCCTCCCTATACCGGGCTACATTAAGTCTTATTTATTGAGCACTTACTGTGGGCAGAGCACTGTATTATGCGCTTGGGAAAGAGGATGGGCTTTGGAGTCAGAGGTCATGGGTTCAAATCCTGACTCCACCACTTAATAATAATAATAATGATAGCATTTATTAAGTGCTTACTATGTGCAAAGCACTGTTCTAATCAATCAATCAATCAATTGTATTTATTGAGCGCTTACTGTGTGCAGAGCACTGTACTAAGTGCTTGGAAAGTCCAATGCAACAATAGAGACAATCCCTCCCTATATCGGGCTACATTAAGTCTTATTTATTGAGCACTTACTGTGGGCAGAGCACTGTACTAAGCACTTGGGAAAGAGGATGAGCTTTGGAGTCAGAGGTCATGGGTTCAAATCCTGGCTCCACCACTTAATAATAATAATAATGATAGCACTTATTAAGTGCTTACTATGTGCAAAGCACTGTTCTAATCAATCAAACAATCAATCAATTGTATTTGTTGAACACTTACTGTGTGCAGAACACAGTACTAAGCGCTTGGGAAGTACAAGTTGGCAACATATAGAGACGGTCCCTACCCAACAGTGGGCTCACAGTCTAAAAGGGGGAGATGGAGAACAAAACCAAACATACTAACAAAATAAAATAAATAGAATAGATAGGTACAAGTAAAATAAATAAATAAATAAATAGAGTAATAAATATGTACAAACATATATACATCTATACAGGTGCTGTGGGGAAGGGAAGGAGGTAAGATGGGGGGGATGGAGTGGGGGACGAGGGGGAGAGGAAGGAAGGGGCTCAGTCTGGGAAGGCCTCCTGGAGGAGGTGAGCTCTAAGCGCTGGGGAGGTGACAAGGTGATCAGGTTGTCCCATGGGGGGCTCACAGTCTTCATCCCCATTTTACAGATGAGGGAACTGAGGCCCAGAGAAGTGAAGTGACTAGCCTAAGTTCACATAGCTGGCTATTGGCAGAGCCGGGATTCAAACCCATGACCTCTGACTCCAAAGCCCGGGCTCTTTCCACTGAGCCATGACAGTGCTTTGTCAGCTGTGTGACTTTGGACAAGTCACTTCACTTCTCTGGGCCTCAGTTACCTCATCTGTAAAATGGGGATTAAGACTGTGAGCCCCCCGTGGGACAACCCGATCACCTTGTAACCTCCCCAGCACTTAGAAAACAGTGCTTTGTACATAGTAAGCGCTTAATAAATGCCATTATTATTATTATTATTGAACACTATCATTCTCTTGGCATTGTTCTCTCGCTTTCTTCATC
Organism: Tachyglossus aculeatus; assembly: GCF_015852505.1. Lineage (NCBI taxonomy): Eukaryota > Metazoa > Chordata > Mammalia > Monotremata > Tachyglossidae > Tachyglossus > Tachyglossus aculeatus. Next base: position 171,673,742 of record NC_052067.1, read on the forward strand.
CTTGTCCTTCTTTCTTGCTTTATCCCTCTGGTTCTCCTGCTTTCTTGCTCTACTTATTCCCTTATGCTCTCCCTCCTATTTTCTTTCCCGCTCGATTTCTCTTTTTCTCTCGCTCCATTTCTCTCTTTCTTCCTGTTCTCTCTCTTGCTCTCTCCTTTTCTTTCTGGCTTTGTTTCTCACTTATTCTCACTTTCTCTTTATGCTCTATTTTTCTCTCTGTTGCTCCTTCTCTCTCTCTCTTTCTCCTGTTCTCTTACTCTCTTTCTCTCCCATTCTCTTCCTTTTTCTTGCTCTTTCTCTTTTTCTCTGGATCTCTATCTCATTTCTCTTCCTCTCTCATGCTCTCTTTCTCATTATTACACTCTCTCATCCTTTCTCTTTCTTGATGTTTCTCATTTTTCTCTTTCTCTCTCTCATTCTCACTTTTTCTTCCTCTCTCTCATTAACTCTTTTTCTTTCTTTTTCACTCGCTGTCTTCTTTCTCCCCAACCCCGCTTCCTGTCTTATCCTTCTTATCCCATTCCTGGTTCAGCCCAGTCCAATCAATCAATCAATCAATCAATCAACCATAATATTTACTGAGCGCTTCTTGTGTGCCGAGCACTGTACTAAGCACTTGGGGAGGACAGTATAACAGAGCTGGTTGTCACATTCTCTGCCCACAAGGCTCTTACAGTATAGAAGTAGACACAGACATCAGTATAAATAAGTGAATTTGCTTGTATCCACTGCAGTGTTTAGTACAGTGCCTAGCACACAGTAGGCACTTAACAATACCATAATAATAATAATTATTATTAATAATTCCAGATATGGACATAAGTGCTGTGGGGCTGGGGAAGGGGTAAATATCCAGAGGAGCAGCATGGCTCAGTGGAAAGAGCCCGGGCTTTGGAGTCAGAGGTCATGGGTTCGAATTCCTTCTCCCCCACATGTCTGCTGTGTGACCTTGGGCAAGTCGCTTAACTTCTCTGAGCCTCAGTTACCTCGTCTGTAAAATGGGAATTAAGACTGTGAGCCCCACGTGGGACAACTTGATCACCTTGTAACCGCCCCCCCCCAGCGCTTAGAACAGTGCTCTGCACATAATAAGCGCTTAACAAATGCCATTATTATTATTATTATTATTATTATTATTATTAAATATCATGTGCCCAAAGGCCCAGAGAAGTGAAGTGACTTGCCCAAAGTCACACAGCTGACCAGTGGTGGAGCCGGGATTAGAACCCATGACCTCTGGCTCCCAGAGCCATGCTGCTTCTGATGGTGGCGGGGAGGAGGAGGAGGAGGAAGAGGGAAAAAAAGAGGAGTGGGATTGGAGGGGAAAAGGAGGAGGAGAAAAAGAGGAGGAGAGGAAAAAAGAGGAGTGGGATTGAAGAGGAGCGCTTACTGTGTGCAGGCCACTGGACTGAGCGCTTGGAAAGTACAATATAGCACTAAAGAGAAGCTCTATTGTGGTTCTTGGGGTCCCCCTCTTGTTCTCACTGTCCATCAGTCTCATGTATCTCACCACTGACCTCTCATCCCCATCCCGCCTCCGTTCTGGAACATTCTCCCTGCCTTCATATTCATTCATTCATTCATTCAATCGTATTTATTGGGCGCTTACTGTGTGCAGAGCACTGGACTAAGCGCTTGGAAAGTACAATATAGCACTAAAGAGAGGCTCTATTGTGGTTCTTGGGGTGCCCCTCTTGTTCTCACTGTCCGTCAGTCTCATCTATCTCACCACTGGCCTCTCATCCCCATCCCGCCTCCGTTCTGGAACATTCTCCCCGCCCTCCTATTCATTCATTCATTCAATCGTATTTATTGAGCGCTTACTGTGTGCAGAGCACTGGATTAAGCGCTTGGGAAGTCCAAGTTGGCAACATCTAGAGACGGTCCCTACCCAACAGTGGGCTCACAGTCTGGAAGACAGACTATCGCTCTCTAGACTCTTAAGATCATTGTTGACAGGGGATGTGTGTGTTATATTGTTCTATTGTACCCTCCCAAGCGCTTAGTCCAGTGCTCTGCACACAGTAAGCGTTTGGACACCTTTCTACATGTTTTGTTTTTTTGTCTGTCTCCCCCTTCAAGACCGTGAGCCCGTTGTTGGGTAGGGACTGCCTCTATTTGTTGCCAACTTGTACTTCCCAAGCGCTTAGTACAGTGCTCTGCACACAGTAAGCGCTCAATATATGCGATTGAATGAATGAATAAATAACAATTGACTGACTGACTCTCCTTTCCTTCAAAGCCTTGCTGAAGGCCCATCCCCCTCTCCATCCCCCTCATCTTACCTCCTTCCCTTCCCCCCAGCACCTGTATATATGTATATACGTTTGTACATATTTATTACTCTATTTATTACTCTATTTATTTATTCTACTTGTACATATCTATTCTATTTATTTTATTTTGTTAGTATGTTTGGTTTTGTTCTCTGTCTCCCCCTTTTAGACTGTGAGCCCACTGTTGGGTAGGGACTGTCTCTATATGTTGCCAACTTGTGCTTCCCAAGCGCTTAATACAGTGCTCTGCACACAGTAAGCGCTCAATAAATACGATTGATTGATTGATTGATTCCAAAAGGCTTTCCATTCATGCATGCATTCATTCCTTCAATTGTATTGAGCGCTTACTGTGTGCAGAGCACTGCTAAGCGCTTGGAAGGTACAATACAGCAATAGAGACACGACCCTCAGCAGCATGGCTTAGCAGAAAGAGCCCGTGCTTGGGATTCAGAGGTCATGGGTTCTAATCCTGGCTCCGCCGCTTCTCAGCTGTGTGAGTTTGGGCAGTCCCTTAACTTCTCTGGGCCTCAGTTCCCTCATCTGGAAAATGGGGATAAAGACTGTGAGCCCCACGTGGGACAACCTGATCACCTTGTATCTTCCCCGGCGCTTAGAACAGTGCTTGGCACATAGTAAGCGCTTAACAAATACCGGCATTATTATTATTTCCTCTTCTCTGCTTCGGAGAAGCAGTGTGGCTTCCCAGTTCCCTCATCTGTAAAATGGGGATTAAGACTGTGAGTCCCCCATGGGACAACCTGATCACCTTGGAACCTCCCCAGTGCTAACAGTGCTTTGCACATAGTAAGCGCTTAATAAATGCCATTATTATTATTATTATTATTATTATTATTATTATTAGTAGTAGTAGTAGTAGTAGTAGTAGTAGTAGTAGTAGTATTCTCCCACTCCCTTCTGCATCACCCTTGCACTTGGATTTGCTCCCTTTATTCCCCCATCCCTCCGCCCCACACCACTTGTGTCCACATCCCTCATTTATTTATTTCTATTCATGTCCGTCTTCCCCTCTAGACTGTAAGCTCACTGTGGGCAAGGGAACATATCTACCAACTTGGTTATCAATCAATCAATCAATCGTATTTATTGAGCGCTTACTGTGTGCAGAGCACTGTACTAAGCGCTTAATGGTTATGAGTATAGTTATGAGTATGGTTAGAGTATGGCTAGGTCATACTCTCCCAAGCGCTTAGCACAGTGCTCTGCACACACACACAGAGTTAAGCGCTCAATAAATACGATTGATTGAGTAATCGGGCAATTGAGGAATCATGTTCCTTGTCCCACGCTGTCTCCGGCGGGATTTAATCCCAGGGCTAGTATGTGGTGGAGAGGCCAGAGGCCTGGGCCCGCACGAATCCCCTTCCTGGATATCCCTTCCCGGATATCCTGGATATCCCAGACTCTCTGATCCCTGATCCATGGGCTCCCAACCCAAACACTACAGCACCTATAATAATAATGGCATTTATTATATTATTATTATTATTATTACTGTATATATGTATATATGTTTGTACATATTTATTACTCTATTTATTTATTTACTTATCTTGTACATATCTATTACATGTACAAGTAAGATAAATAAATAGAGTAATAAATATGTACAAACATATATACATATATACAGTAATAATTATCTATAATAATTATCTATTACAGAGATATGTACATATCTCTTACTTGTACATATCTATTACAGAGATATGTACAAGTAAGATAGAGTAATAAACATGTACAAACATATATACAGTAATAATTATCTATAATAATTATCTATTACAGAGATATGTACATATCTCTTACTTGTACATATCTATTACAGAGAAGCAGCGTGGCTCAGTGGAAAGATCGCGGGCTTTGGTGTCAGAGGTCGTGGGTTCAAATCCCGGCTCTGCCACTTGTCAGCTGTGTGACTTTGGCCAAGTCACTTCACTTCTCTGTGCCTCAGTACCTCATCTGTAAAACGGGGATGAAGACTGTGAGCCCCCCCGTGGGACAACCTGATCCCCTTGTAACCTCCCCAGCACTTAGAACAGTGCTTTGCACATAGTAAGCACTTAATAAATGCCATTATTATTATTATCTATTCTATTTATTTTATTTTGTCAGTATGTTTGGTTTTGTTCTCTGTCTCCCCCTTCTAGACTGTGAGCCCGCTGTTGGGTAGGGACTGTCTCTATGTGTTGCCGACCTGTACTTCCCAAGCGCTTAGTACAGTGCTCTGCACACAGTAAGCGCTCAATAAATACCATTGATTGATTGATTAAGTGCGAAGCAGCGTGGCTCAGTGGAAAGAGCCCTGGCTTCGGAGTCAGAGGTCATGGGTTCAAATCCCAGCTCCACCAACTGCCTGCTGTGTGACTTTGGGCAAGTCACTTCACTTCTCTGTGCCTCAGTTACCTCATCTGTAAAATGGGGATTAAAACTGTGAGCCCCCCATGGGACAACCTGATCACCTTGTAACCTCCCCAGAGTTTAGAACAGTGTTTTGCACATAGTAAGTGCTTAACAAATACCATCATTATGATATTATTATTATTATGTGCAAAGCACCGTTCTAAGCGCTGGGGAGGTTACAAGGTGATCAGGTTGTCCCACGGGGGGCTCACGGTCTTAATCCCCATTTTACAGATGAGGCAACTGAGGCACAGAGAAGTGAAGTGATTTGCCCAAAGTCACCCAGCTGACAGTTGGTGTAGCTGGGATTTGAACCCAGTAAGCGCTTAGTACAGTGCTCTGCACACAGTAGGCGCTCAATAAATACGATTGAATGAATGAATGAATGACCTCTGACTCCAAAACCCGTAATGCTGCTATTTGTTAAGCGCTTACTCTATGCCAAGCACTGTTCTAAGCGCTGGGATAGATACAAGGTCTTGAGTTTGAACTCAATCTCTGGATTACTGTGTGTCAAGCGTTGTTTTAAGCTAAAACAAGTTAAACCAGTTTGGACACAGTCCACACGGGACTCACCTTAATCCCCATTTTCCAGATGAGGTCACTGAGGCCCAGAGAATCAATCAATCGTATTTATTGAGCGTTTACTGTGTGCAGAGCACTGGACTAAGTGCTTGGGAAGTACAAGTTGGCAACATATAGAGACGGCCCCTACCCGACAGTGGGCTCACAGTCTAGAAGGGGGAGACAGAGAACAAAACCGAACATACTAACACAATAAAATAAATAGAATAGATATGTACAAGTAAAATAAATAAATAAATAGAGTAATAAATATGTACAAACATATATACAGGATATACATATATACAGGATATACATATATACATATATTCACTTTTCTGCGCCTCAGAGAAGTGAAGTGACATATCTATTCTATTTATTTTTATTTTGTTAGTATGTTTGGTTTTGTTCTCCGTCTCCCCCTTTTAGACTGTGAGCCCACTGTTGGGTAGGGACTGTCTCTATATGTTGCCAACTTGTAATAATAATAATAATAATAATAATAATAATAATAATAATAATAATAATAACAATGTTGGTATTTGTTAAGCGCTTACTATGTGCAAAGCACTGTTCTAAGCGCTGGGGTAGATACAAGGTAATCAGGTTGTCCCACGAGGGGCTCACAGTCTTCATCCCCATTTTACAGATGAGGGAACTGAGGCCCAGGGAAGCGAAGTGACTTGCCCAAAGTCACACAGCTGACAAGTCACCGTCTTTTAGACTGTGAGCCCACTGTTGGGTTGGGACTGTCTCTATATGTTGCCAATTTGTACTTCCCAAGCGCTTAGTACAGTGCTCTGCACATAGTAAGCGCTCAATAAATACGATTGATGATGATGAAGCGGCGGAGCCGGAATTTGAACCCAAGACCTCTGACTCCAAAGCCCGGGCTCTTTTCCAATAATGCTGGTATTTGTTAAGCGCTTCCTCTATGCCAAGCACTGTTCTAAGCGCTTAAGCACTTAGTACAGTGCTCTGCACACAGTAAGCGCTCAATAAATATGATTGATGATGATAGATACAAGGTCATCAGGTTGGATTCAGGCTCTGGATTACTATGTGTCAAGCGTTGTTCTGAGCTTTGGGAAGGATGCAAGTTAAACCAGTTTGGACACAATTCACACCGGACTCACAGTCTTAACCCCCATTTTACAGATGAGGTCACTGAGGCCCAGAGAAATTAAGCGGCTTGCACACAGCAGGCAAGCGGAGGAGTCAGGATTAGAACCCACATCCTCTAACTCCGAAGCCCGGGCTCTTGCCACTAAGCCGCACTCCTTCTGCTTCACTTAGGTCCATTTCTGCCATTTATTGATTTCCTTCGATTCATGTACTAAGCGCTTAGTACAGTGCTCTGCACATAGTAAGCGCTCAATAAATACGATTGATGATGATGTCCGTGTCCCCCTCTAGGCTGAAAGCTCACTGTGGGCAGGGAATGGGGAGTTTTATTGTTCATTCACGTATTCATTCAATCGTATTTAGCGAGCGCTTACTGTGTGCAAAGCACTGTACTAAGCGCTTGGGAGAGTACCATAGAACAACCAACACATTCCTGCCCACAGTGAGCTCAGAGCCTAGAGGGGGAGACAGTAATAATAATAATAATAATGACATTTATTAAGCACTTACTATGTGCAAAACACTGTTCTAAGCACTGGGGGAGATGCAAGGCGATGAGGTTGTCCCACGGGGGGCTCACAGTCAATCCCCATTTTACAGATGAGGGAACTGAGGCACAGAGAAGTGAAATGAAGGCACAGAGAAGCAGAGTGGCTCAGTGGGATAGAGCACGGGCTTTGGAGTCAGAGGTCATGGGTTCAAATCCCGACTCCGCCAATTAGCTGTGTGACTTTGGGCAAGTCACTTAACTTCTCTGGGCCTCAGTTACCTCAGCTGGAAAATAGGGAGGAAGACTGTGAGCCCCCCTGGTGGGACAACCTGATCACCTTGTAACCTCCCCAGCGCTTAGAACAGTGCTTTGCACATAGTAAGTGCTTAATAAATGCCATCATTATTATTATTTATTAAGCGCTTGCTATGTGCAAAGCACTGTTCTAAGCACTGGGGGAGATACAAGGCGATCAGGTTGTCCCACGGGGGGGCTCACAGTCTTCATCCCCATTTGACAGATGAGGGAACTAAGGCCCAGAGAAGTGAAGTGACTTGCCCAAAGTCACCCAGCTGACAAGTGGTGGAGCCGGGATTTGAACCCATGACCTCTGACTCCAAAGCCCAGGCTTTTCCCACTGAGCCACACTGCTTCTCAGTAAGCAGACAGACATTAATACGAATAAATATTTATTTTATATTTTAGACTTTTAGACTGTGAGCCCACTGTTGGGTAGGGACTGTCTCTAGATGTTGCCAACTTGGACTTCCCAAGCGCTTAGTACAGTGCTCTGCACACAGTAAGCGCTCAATAAATATGATTGATTGATTGATTAAATAAATGATGGATAGATACAGATCTATAGATATGGGCTGCGGGGCTGGGAGGGAGGATGAAGAAAGGGAGCGAGTCAGGGTGGTGAAGAAGGGAGTGGGAGAAGAGGAAATGGGGGCTTCATCAGGGAAGACCTCCTGGAGGAAGAGGTGGGCCTTCAATAAGGTTTTGAAGTGGGAATGGGCAATTTTTTTTTTAATGGCATTTATTAAGTGCTTTCTATGTGCAAAGCACTGTTCTAAGTGCTGGGGAGGTGACAAGGTGATCAGGTTGTCCCCCGGGGGCTCACAGTTTTAATCCCCATTTTACAGATGAGGGAACTGAGGCACAGAGAAGCCGCGTGGCTCAATGGAAAGAGCCCGGGCTTTGGAGTCAGAGGTCATGGGTTCAAATCCCGGCTCTGCCAATTGTCAGCTGTGTGACTGTGGGCAAGCCACTTAACTTCTCTGTGCTTCGGTTCCCTCATCTGTAAAATGGGGATTAAGACTGTGAGCCTCCCGTGGGACAACCTGATCACCTTGTAACCTCCCCAGTGCTTAGAACAGTGCTTTGCACATAGTAAGTGCTCAATAAATGCCATTATTATTATTATTATTATTAAGTGATAATAAGGCAAACAACTGACAGTTGGCGGAGCCGGGATTTGTACCCGTGACTTCTGACTCCAAAGCCCGGGCTCTCTCCACTGAGCCACGCTGCTTCTCTTAACCTGTTTTCCCTCATTCATTCATTCAATCATATTTATTGAGCGCTTACTGAGTGCAGAGCGCTGTACTAAGCGCTTGGGAAGGACAAGTTGGCAACATCTAGAGACGGTCCCTACCCAACAGTGGGCTCACAGTCTAGAAGGGGGAGACAGACAACAAAACAAAACATGGAGACAGGTGTCCTCTCCTCCTCCCCATCCCCTCCCGCCCTACCTCCTTCCCCTCCCCACAGCACCTGTATAGATGTTTGTACAGATTTATTACTCTATTTATTTGACTTGTCCATATCTACTATTCTATTTATTTTGTTAATGATGTGCATCTAGCTTTAATTCTGTTTGTTCTGACGACTTGACACCTGTCCACATGTTTTGTTTTGTCGTCTCTCTCCCCCTTTTAGACTGTGAGCCCATTGTTGGGTAGGGACCGTCTCTATATGTTGCCGACTTGGACTTCCCAAGCGCTTTGTCCAGTGCTCTGCACACAGTAAGCGCTCAATAAATACGATTGAAGGAATGAATGAGTAGGGACCGTCTCTATATGTTACCAACTTGGACTTCCCAAGCGCTTGGTCCAGTGCTCTGCACACAGTAAGCGCTCAATAAATACGATTGAATGAATGAATGAGTAGGGACCGTCTCTATACGTTGCCGACTTGGGCTTCCCAAGCGCTTAGTCCAGTGCTCTGCACACAGTAAGCGCTCAATAAATACGATTGAATGAATGAATGAGTAGGGACCGTCTCTATATGTTGCCGACTTGGACTTCCCAAGCGCTTAGTCCAGTTTTCTGCACACAGTAAGCGCTCAATAAATACGATTGAATGAATGAATGAATGGCATAGGGCCAAGATTTAGAACCCAAATCTCTTGATTTCTGATTCTGTAATCTAGGCGTTAGGGCCACACTGCTCCTTTATCTGTTGCATTTTGTGAAATATACCCACACGTCTTTTAAGCAGACTCTAAAGGTCTAAGACAACAAAATGGCATCTTACGGTACTTATTAAACACTTACTCTGTGCCAGGCACTGTGCTAAGCGCTGGGGTAGATAGAAGCAAATCGGGTTGGACACAGTCCCTGTCCCCCGTGGGGCTCACAATCTTCATCCCCATTTTACAGGTGAGGGAACTGAGGCCCAGAGAAGTGAAGTGACTTTGCCCAAGGTCACACAGCAGGCAAGTGGCAGAGCCGGGATTAGAACCCAGAACCTTCTGATTCCCAGGCCCAAGCAGTGCTGCTTCATTCTACGACTCTAGTCTTTCCAACAGTTTAAATAGCTGTGATTTTATTTATTAGTATTTACGGCGGCCTCCCCCCTCTAACCTGCAAACTCACTGGGGGCAGGGAATGTTACTATCGTCATGTTGTATTTTCCCAAGCGCTTAATCCATCATCATCATCAATCGTATTTATTGAGCGCTTACTGTGTGCAGAGCACTGTACTAAGCGCTTGGGAAGTACAAATTGGCAACATATAGAGACAGTCCCTACCCAACAGTGGGCTCACAGTCTAAAAGGGGGAGACAGAGAACAAAACCAAACATACTGACAAAATAAAATAAATAAAATAGATATGTACAAGTAAAATAAATAAATAAATAGAGTAATAAATCTGTACAAACATGTATCCATATATACAGGTGCTGTGGGGAAGGGAAGAAGGTAAGATGGTGGGGATGGAGAGGGGGACGAGGGGGAGAGGAAGGAAGGGGCTCAGTCTGGGAAGGCCTCCTAATCCAGTGCTCTGCACACAGTAAACGCTCAGTAGATACGACTGAATGGATGAATGAATGGTAGAGTGATACACATACAGAAAGCATTTGAAAGATAATAATAATAATAATAATAATAATAATAATAATAGCATTTATTAAGCACTTACTATGTACAAAGCACTGTTCTAAGCACTGGGGAGGTTACAAGGTAATCAGGTTGTCCCACGGGGGGCTCACAGTCTTCATTCATCCCCGTTTTCCAGATGAGGTCACTGAGGCCCAGAGAAGTGAAGTGACTTGCCCAAAGTCACACAGCTGACAATTGGCAGAGCCGGGATTTGAACCCATGACCTCTGACTCCAAAGCCCAGGCTCTTTTCCCCGAGCCACGCTGCTTCTCTAGAAAAATATTATTATCAATCAATCAATCAATCAATCGTATTTATTGAGCGCTTACTATGTGCAGAGCACTGTACTAAGCGCTTGGGAAGTACAAATTGGAAGTACAAATTATCATAATAAGATATTATTGATTAATCGATTGATTGATTGATTGATTAAGTGGGGGTCAAATAGGAAACAGGTGGGCTTCGTCTCTCTTTCAGGGATGGGATGATTTGGAATGGACGTTTGAGGCAGGGGGTGGTTCACCGGCAGAGCGATAAACTCTCCCAGCGGGTCACGCAACGACTTCTGAATTGATGGCTAATTTCAAACGAAGCATTTAATTCATTCAATCGTATTTATTGAGCGCTTACTGTGTGCAGAGCACTGGACTAAGCGCTTGGGAAGTACAAGTTGGCAACATATAGAGACGGTCCCTACCCCACAGCGGGCTCACAGTCTAGAAATTTAATGTCACCACTTGATGGGAGGCAGTGATAATTGAACTGCTTTACTTCTAAGCCACTTATTAAATTTCAAACAGGTATTAGTAAACATTTAGTCTTTTAGACTGTGAGCCCACTGTTGGGTAGGGACTGTCTCTATGTGTTGCCAACTTGTACTTCCCAAGCGCTTAGTACAGTGCTCTGCACACAGTAAGCGCTCAATAAATACGATTGATGATGATTGATGAGCAAAACCTTTCCCCCCACCCTCCTCTCTGCAAATTAAACGTTTTTCTCCGACGACATTTCAATAATAATAATAATGATGAAGGTATTTGTTAAGCACTTACTATGTGCACAGCACTGTTCTAAGCACTGGGAAGTTTGCAAGGTGATGAGGTTGTCCACGGGGGGCTCACAGTCTTAATCCCCATTTTCCAGATGAGGGAACTGAGGCCCAGAGAAGTGAAGTGACTTGTCCAAAGTCACACAGCTGGCAATTGGCAGAGCCGGAATTTGAACCCACGACCTCTGACTCCAAACCCCGGGCTCTTTCCACTGAGCCACGCTGCTTCTCTAAGCCACTTATGATTACATTTCAAACAGGTATTAGTAGACATTTATGAGCAAAACCTTCCCCCCCCCCCGCAAATTAAACGTTTTTCTCTGAAGATGCTTCAATAATAATAATAATAATAATGATGAAGGTATTTGTTAAGCCTTTACTATGTGCAAAGCATTGTTTTAAGCACTGGGGAGGTTACAAGGTGATCAGGTTGTCCCACGTGGGGCTCACAGATTTAATCCCCCTTTTACAGATGAGGGAACTGAGGCCCAGAGAAGTGAAGTGACTTGCCCAAAGTCACACAGCTGACAGTTCAAATCCAGGCTCCGCCACTTGTCAGCTGTGTGACTTCGGGCAAGTCACTTCATCATCATCATCATCAATCGTATTTATTGAGCGCTTACTGTGTGCAGAGCACTGGACTAAGCGCTTGGGAAGTCCAAGTTGGCAACATATAGAGACGGTCCCTATCCAACAGTGGGCTCACAGTCTAAAAGGGGGAGACAGAGAACAAAACCAAACATACTAACAAAATAAAATAAATAGAATAGATATGTACAAGTAAAATAAATAAATGGAGTAACAAATATGTACAAACATATATACATATATACAGGTATATACTTCACTTCTCTGGGCCTCAGTGACCTCACCTGGAAGATGGGGATGAAGACTGTGAGCCCCTAATCACCTTGTAGCCTCCCCAGCGCTTAGAACAGTGTTTTGAGCGTAGTAAGCACTTAATAAATGCCAATATTATTATTTTTATAGTTGGCGGAGCCGGGATTTGAAGAGCCCGAAAGCCCAGGCTCTTTCCACTGAACCACGCTGCTTCTTTAAGTTTCCAGGCGACTCTCCTTTTAATTATAAAACAGGAATGGGCCCGTTGGCTTAAGCAGTGGTGGAATGGCTATTCATTTTCCCTTCCCGATATCAGAGGATGCAAAATAGCTCCATCTCCAGAGCCCCCTCCCCGCAAACCCAAGGTTGGCCTTTAAATCCCATAAAAGCATCTGTCTTGGCCGGCGAGCTCTGTAACCCGCTGAGCAAGCTACAGTGCAAATCCAATTTGCGTCCAACAAAGCTCAATGCGGGGGGATGAACTCTGCATTTTAAAGATATCTGTGCTTAATCACCGCTATCGCTCCTTTTTAATGAAGGCGTAATCAGGGGGAACATCCAGCCCAAATCCGCGCTTCTGTTCTGGGAGAGGAGGGTGAGTTTTTGGTACATCCAGGGTTTGGGGAGACTGTTCTGGACGATCTGCAGCGTGGCTCAGTGGAAAGAGCCTGGGCTTTGGAGTCAGAGGTCATGGGTTCAAATCCCGGCTCCACCAACTGTCCACTGTGTGACTTTGGGCAAGTCACTTCACTTCTCTGAGCTGTGAGCCCACTGTTGAGTAGGGACTGTCTCTATATGTTGCCAGCTTGTACTTCCCAAGCACTTAGTACAGTGCTCTGCACACAGTAAGCGCTCAATAAATACGATTGATTAATTGATTGAAAATTGGGGATGAAGACTGGGAGCCCCCCCGTGGGACAACCTGATCACCTTGTAACCTCCCCAGCGCTTAGAACAATGCTTTGCACATAGTAGGCGCTTAATAAATGCCATTATTATTATTATCTGGAGGGTAGAGGAGGGGAGGTTTAAGGGGAACTCTTGGAATTCATGAGCCTGGTATGGCACAGTGGGAAGAGCTCGGGCCTGGGAGTTATAAGCCCGAGTTAAAGTTAAGTTATAAATTAAAGTTATAAGCCTGGGGTATTAAGAGTGTGAGCCCCATAAGGGACAACCTGATTACCTTGTAACCTCTCCAGCGCTTAGAACAGTGCTTTGCACATAGTAAGCACTTAATAAATGCCATTATTAGTATTATAAGGTCATGGATTCTCATCCCGGCTCCGCCACTCATCTGCTGTGTGACCTTGGGTAAGTCACTTCACTTCTCTGGGCCTCACCTGCACAATGGGGATGGAGACTGTGAGCCCCACGGGGGACAGGGACTGCGTCCAACCCAATTTGTTTGGATCCATCCCAGCGCTTAGTACAGTGCCTGCCACATTCACTCATTCATTCAATCGTATTTATTGAGCGCTTACCGTGTGCAGAGCACTGGACTAAGCGCTTGGGAAGTACAAGTGGGCAGCATATAGAGACGGTCCCTATGGGCTCACAGGCTAGAAGGGGGAGACAGACAACAAAACATGTGGACAGTTGTCAAGTGTCACATAGTAAACGCTGATCAGAGAAGCAGCGTGGCTCAGTGGAAAGAGCCCGGGCTTTGGAGTCAGAGGTCATGGGTTCAAATCCCGGCTCTGCCAATTGTCAGCTGTGTGACTTTGGGCAAGTCACTTCACTTCTCTGGGCCTCAGTTACCTCATCTGTAGAATGGGGATGAAGCCTGTGAGCCCCACGTGGGACAACTTGATCACCTTGTAACCTCCCCAGCTCTTAGAACCATGCTTTGCACATAATAAATGCCGTTATTTATTTATTTATTTATTTTTATTTATATGATAATTATTAGTATTATTCATTGGAGGAAAGGTGAAATTTTTCTGCTTTCCAGGTCAGAGTGTCTCCAACTCCTGTCTCTGTAGGATGTCTATTCACATCATCCAACATCCCCTCTAGCCTGTAAGCTCCCCTCTAAATCTCTAAACCATTCCCCCGTCTAGACTGTGAGCCCACTGTTGGGTAGGGACCGTCTCCATATGTTGCCAACTTGTACTTCCCAAGCGCTTAGTACAGTGCTTTGCACACAGTAAGCGCTCAATAAAGACGATTGAATGAACGAATGAATAAGCATGTGATGGCCAGGGAATTGTATCGTTATATTGGACTCTCCCAAGGGGTTAGTACAGTGCTCTGCACACAGTAAGTGCTCAATAAATACAACTGACTGACATCTCCTATTACTCTATTTTACCTGTACGTATTTACTATTCTATTTATTTTATTTTGTTAATGATGTGCATCTAGCTTTACTTCTATTTATTCTGATGACTTGACACATGTCCACATGTTTTGTTTTGTTGTCTGTCTCCCCCTTCTAGACTGTGAGCCCGTCATTGGGTAGGGACTGTCTCTATATGTTGTCAACTTGTACTTCCCAAGCGCTTAGTACAGTGCTCTGCACACAGTAAGTGCTCAATAAATACGATTGAATGAATGAGTGAATCTCCTCCAAGAAGCCTTCCCTGACTGCGTCCTCCTCTTTTCTTCTCCCACTCCCTTCTGCGTCATCCTGACTCACTCCCTTTCTTCATCCCCTCTCTCAGCCCCGCAGCACATATGTATAGATCCGTAATTGATTTATTTGTTAAATGTATTCATTTCTATTAATGTCTTTCTCCCCCTCTAGACTGTGAGCTCACTGTGGGCAGGAATGTGACTGTTGTTGTATTGTAGCCTCCCAAACGCTTAGTACAGTGCTTTGCACATAGTAAGCGCTGAATACGATTGAATGAATACTAATTAAGCGCTTCCTTATTCATTCATTCATTCAATCGTATTTATTGAGTGCTTACTGTGTGCAGCGCACTGTACTAAGCGCTTGGGAAGTACAAGTTGGCAACATATAGAGACGGTCCCTACGAGTTCCCCAAGGGAGTAAGTATAGATCCCCATAGCCATCTTTCCTGCCTCTTCAGGAAGCTTTTCTTCAGGAAGCAGGATGGTGAAGTGGACAGATCCCGGGCCTGAGAGAAGGTCATGAGTTCTAATCCCGGCTCCACCACTTGTCTGCTGTGTGGCCTTGGGTAAGTCACTTCACTTCTCTGTGTCTCAGTGCCCTCGCCTGTAAAATGGAGATGGAGACTGTGGGCCCCACGTGGGGCAGGGACTGTGTCCAGTTTGATTTGCTTGCAATCAATCAATCAATCGTATTTATTGAGCACTTACTGTGTGCAGAGCACTGTACTAAGCGCTTGGGAAGTACAAGTTGGCAACATATGTCGCATCCACCCTGGCGCTTAGAAGCAGCGTGGCTCAGTGGAAAAGAGCCCGGGCTTTGGAGTCAGAGGTCACGGGTTCAAACCCCGGCTCCGCCAATTGTCAGCTGTGTGACTTTGGGCAAGTCACTTCACTTCTCTGCGCCTCAGTTACCTCATCTGTAAAATGGGGTTTAAGACTGTGAACCCCACGTGGGACAACCTGATCACCTTGTAATCTCCCCAGCTCTTAGAACAGTGCTTTGCACATAGTAAGAACTTAATAAATGCCATTATTATTATTATTATTACAGTGCCTGACACATAATAAGTGCTTAACAAATACCATAATGATGATGGTGATGACTATTCAGCTCCCTTCTAACTACCTTCTAAGAAAACGAGGTAAGGGAAGTAGACTGAACCCAGTCCAGAGAGCTCCTCTAATGCCAGCCTTCTCACCGTACCTTAATCTCGGTAATTTATTTATTTCTATTAATGTCTGTAGACTGTGAGCCCACTGTTGGGTAGGGACTGTCTCTATATGTTGCCAACTTGTACTTCCCAAGCGCTTAGTACAGTGCTCTGCACACAGTAAGCGCTCAATAAATACGATCGATGATGATGATGATGATGATAATAAAAATGGCATTTATTAAGCACTTACTATGTGCAAAGCACTGTTCTATGCACGGGGGAGGTTGCAAGGTGATCAGGTTGTCCCACGCGGGGTTCACAGTCTTAATCCCCATTTTCCAGATGAGGGAACTGAGGCCCAGAGAAGTGAAGTGACTCGCCCAAAGACACATCCGCCAAGCTAGCTCTCTTCCTCCCTTCAAGGCCCTACTGAGAGCTCACCTCCTCCAGGAGGCCTTCCCACACTGCATCACCTCCTTCCTCTCCCCCCCTTCCCCTCCCCACAGCACCTGTACATATGTATATATATTTGTACATATTTATTACTCTATTTATTTGTACATATTTATTCGATTTATTTTATTATGTTAATATGTTTTGTTTTGTTCTCTGTCTCCCCCTTCTAGACTGTGAGCCCGCTGTTGGGTAGGGACCATCTCTAGATGTTGCCAACTTGTACTTCCCAAGCGCTTAGTCCAGTGCTCTGCACACAGTAAGCGCTCAATAAATACGATTGAATGAATGAATGAAATGACAGTTGGCAGAGTCGGGATTTGAACCCATGACCTCTGACTCCAAAGCCCGGGCTGTTTCCACTGAGCCACGCTGCTTCTCCCCCTAGACTGTAAGCTCATTGTGGGCAAGGAGTGTGTCCGTTTGTTGTTCTGTCGTACTCTCCCAAGCGCTAAGTACAGTGCTCTGCATACAGTAAGTGCTCAATAAATGTGACTGAAAGAGTCTGTCTCACCGCTGACCTTCCACCCAAATCACCTAGAGGGGGAGACAGACCACCTTGTTCTTCCCAAGCGCTTAGTACAGTGTTCTGCACACAGTAAGCGCTCAATAAATATGATTGAATGAATGAATGAATATGTTCCCCCTCCTGCCCCTCCCCATCCCCCCCGTTTTACCTCCTTCCCCTCCCCACAGCACCTGTATATGTGTATATATGTTTGTATGTATTTATTACTCTATTTAGTTTACTTGTGCATATTTATTCTATTTATTTTATTTTGTTAATATGTTTTGTTGTCTGTCCTCCCCTTCTAGACTGTGAGCCCACTGTTGAGTAGGGACCGTCTCTATATGTTGCCATCTTGTACTTCCCAAGCGCTTAGTCCAGTGCTCTGCACACAGTAAGCGCTCAATAAATACGATTGAATGAATGAATGAATATAAATTCTGGTTATAGATATGAATGCTGTGTGTCTGAGAGCGGGGTGCATATCCATATCTGTCTTATCCTCCTCTAGACTGTGAGCTCATTGTGGGCGGGGATTGTCGCTGTCTATCATTGAACTTTCCCGAAGCGTTTAGTACAGTGCTCTGCACACAGTAAAGGCTCAGTAAATAGGATTGAATGAATGAATCAAGTGCTTAAAAGGAATGGATACTTAGATGACGCAGAACGGAGGGAGGGTGGGGGAAAAGAGAGCTTTGTCGGGGAAGGCATCTTGGAAGAAATGGCCTGGAACCCTTTCCCCCCTTTATATCTGACAGACCACCACTATCCATTCATTCATTCATTCATTCAATCATATTTATTGAGCGCTTACTGTGTGCAGAGCACTGTGCTAAGCACTTGGAAAGTACAAGTTGGCAACACACAGAGATGGTCCCTACCCAACAGCGGGCTCACAGTCTAGAATTTATTTTACTCTATTTATTTTACTCTATTTATTTATTTATTTTACTCTATTTATTTATTTATTTTACTTGTACTTATCTATTCCATTTATTTTATTTTGTTAATATGTTTGGTTTTGTTCTCTGTTTCCCCCTTCTAGACTAAAATAAATTCTGATTATAGATATCAATCGTATTTATTGAGCGCTTACTGTGTGCAGAGCATTGTACTAAGCGCTTGGGAAGTACAAGTTGGCAACATATAGAGACAGTCCCTACCCAATATTGGGCTCACAGTCTGAAAGACTTCCCAAGCGCTTAGTACAGTGCTCTGCACACAGTAGGCGCTCAATAAATGTGATTGATTGATTAGAAGGGGGAGACAGACAACAAAACAAAACATATTAACAAAATAAAATAAATAGAACAGTAAATACGTACAAGTAAAAGAAATGGAGCAATAAATATGTACAAACGTATAATATATATTCCCTGCTTTCCCTGGGGAAGCAGCATGGGGTAGTGGTAATCCTGGCTCTGCCACTTGTCTGCCGAGTGACCGTGGGCAAGTCACTTCACTTCTCCCCCTTTTAGACTGTGAGCCCAATCAATCAATCAATCGTATTTATTGAGCGCTTACTATGTGCAGAGCACTGTACTAAGCGCTTAGCACTGAGTGCTTACTGTAAGCTGTAAGCTGAGCGCTTACTGTGTGCCCACTGTTGGGTAGGGACCGTCTCTATATGTTGCCAACTTGGACTTCCCAAGCGCTTAGTCCAGTGCTCTGCACACAGTAAGCGCTCAATAAATACAATTGATTGATTGATTCTCTGCATCTCAGTTCCCTCAGCTGGAGAATGGGATGAAGACTGTGAGCCCCACGGGGGACGGGGACCGGGTCCAACCCGATTTACTTGTCTTCACGCCAGGGCTTAGTACAGTGCCTGGCACACAGTAAGCGCCTAACAAATACCACAATTATTATCATTATTATTATTCAAAGTCCTCTTAAAATCCCATTTCTTCCAAGAGGGCTTCCCCGACAAAGCTCTCTTTTCCCCATCCTCCTTCCCTTCTGCGTCATCTAAATATTTAGATCTATTCCTTTTAATCACTTGATTCATTCATTCAATCCTATTTATTGAGCCTTCACTGCGTGCAGAGCACTGTACTAAACGCTTGGGGAAAGTTCAACGATCATCATCATCATCATCAATCGTATTTATTGAGCGCTTACTGTGTGCAGAACACTGTACTAAGCGCTTGGGAAGCACAAATTGGCAACATATAGAGACAGTCCCTACCCAACAGTGGGCTCACAGTCTAAAAGGGGGAGACAGAGAATAAAACCAAACATACTAACAAAATAAAATAAATAGAATAGATATGTACAAGCAAAATAAATAAATAAATAAATAGAGTAATAAATCTGTACAAACATATATCCATATATACAGGTGCTGTGGGGAAGGGAAGGAGGTAAGAAGGGGGGGATGGAGAGGGGGGCGAGGGGGAGAGGAAGGAAGGGGCTCAGTCTGGGATAAACGATAAACAGCGACAATCCCTGCCCACAACGAGCTCACAGTCTAGAGGAGGGGAAGACAGATATTCATTCATTCAATCGTATTTATTCATTCGTTCATTCATTCAATCGTATTTATTGAGCGCTTACTGTGTGCAGAGCACCGTACTAAGTGCTTGGGAAGCACAAGCTGGCAACACATAGAGACGGTCCCCACTCTCAGCCACACAGCATTCATAGCTATAACCAGAATTTATTTTAATATCCGTCTCCCCCTCTAGACTGTAATAATATTAATAATAATTGTTTTTGTTCAGCGCTTACTATGTGCCAAGCACTGTTCTAAGCTCTGGGGTAGAGACAAGGTAAGCAAGTTGTCCCATGTGGGGCTAACAGTCTTAATCTCCATTTTACAGATGAGGGAACTGAGGCACGGAGAAGTTAAGTGGCTTGCCCAAGTTCACATGGCAGACATCTTACCTCCTTCCCTTCCCCACAGCACCTGTATATATGTATATATGTTTGTACATATTTATTACTCTATTTATTTATTTTACTTGTACCTATCTATTCTATTTATTTTATTTTGTTAGTGTGTTTGGTTTCGTTCTCCGTCTCCCCCTTCTAGACTGTGAGCCCACTGTTGGGTAGGGACCGTCTCTATATGTTGCCAGCTTGTACTTCCCAAGCGCTTAGTACAGTGCTCTGCACACAGTAAGCGCTCAATAAATACGATTGATTGATTGATTTCGAACCCATGACCTTCTAATTCCCAGGTCTGGGCTCTATCCACTATGCACGTAGAGGGCAGGGAATGTGTTGACCATTTGATTGATTAATTATCAATTATTTCAGTGTCCGACTCTCTCCCCCGTCTTGTCTTACGCCGTCGAGTCGTGTCCGACCCATAGCGACGCCACGGACGCATCTCTCCCAGAAGGCCCCGCTCTCCATCCGCCATCGTTCCGGTAGTGGATCCACAGAGTTTTCCCGGGAAAAATCGGGAAGCGGTTGACCACGGCCACCTTCCGCGCGGTCAGCTCAAGTCTCCGCCCTGGACTCTGTCCCGGGCCGCTGCGGCCCGGCACGGGGGAGTTTTGGCTTGTAGCAATCAATCGATCAATCAATCAATCAATCAATCAATCGTATTTATTGAGCACTTACTGTGTGCAGAGCACTGTACTAAGCAGATGGCCTGACACTTGCTAGCCACTGGGCAAGCTAGGGATGGAATGGACAGGCCTCGGCTCCACTCTCCCCCCCATAGCCGAGACCAGGGAAACTCTCCAGGTGCCATCCTATATGTTGCCAACTTGGACTTCCCAAGCGCTTAGTACAGTGCTCTGCACACAGTAAGCGCTCAATAAATACGATTGATTGATTGATTGATTGATCCTGAGAGGGGCTGACTCCCCTACTAGATCGTAAACTCCTCACAGGCTAGAATGGTGTCTACCGCTTCTATTAGCCTCACCGAAACGCTCAGTACAACGCTCTGCGCACAGTAGACTGAGCTCCTTGAGAGCAGGGATCGTATCTATTATCTCTATAGTACTTTCCCAGTCAAACAGTCAATCCATCGTCTTTATTGAGCGCTTTCCTTGTGCGATTGATTGAATGAATGAATGAATGAATGAATGAATGAATGAATGTCCGTCTCCCCCTCTAGACTGTAACCTCGTTGTGGGCAGGGAATGTGTCTGTTTGTTGTTTTCTTGTCCTCTCCCCAGAGCGTAGTACAGTTTTCCACTGTACTAAGGCGTGTGTGTGTGTCTGTGTTGTGTTGTCTGCATGTGTTTGCACGCTCTCAGGTGCTCTGCCAATTGTCAGCTGTTTGGGCAAGTCCAACTTGTCCTTCCCAAGCGCTTAGTACAGTGCTCTGCACACAGTAAGCGCTCAATAAATACGATGGAATGATTGATTCACTTCTCTGGGCCACAGTTCCCTCATCTGGAAAATGGGGATGAAGACAGTGAGCTCCCTGTGGGACGATCGGATCACTTTGTAACCTCTGTAGCGCTTAGAACAGTGCTTTGCACATAGTAAGCGCTTAATAAATGCTAATATTATTATTATTGTGCGGCGTTTCTGCCCACAGTAAGTGCTCAATAAATACTATTGATTGACTGATTGATTTTTAAAAAGGAAGAGGTAGAGCGAGCTTCAGGGGAAGGATTGGGAATTCTTGAATCTGTCCCTGTATTCTCTGCGACTTGCTTGGATAATAATAATAATGATAATGGTGGCATTTGTTAAGCGCTTACTATGTGCAAAGCACTGTTCTAAGCGCTGAAGCCTTTTGAGTCATGTCATTTCCTTGTGGGCAGGGACTGTGTCTATCGAGTCTGTTGTATTGGACTCTCCCCAACGCTTCGTTCAGTGCTCTCCTCAGGGTAAGAGCTCATTTTCCCTCCTGCCTTCAGGACATTTCTACTCAGAACTCCCGCCAATCAATCAATCAATCGTATTTATTGAGCGCTTACTGTGTGCAGAGCACTGTACTAAGCGCTTGGGAAGTACAAGTTGGCAACATATAGAGACAGTCCCTACCCAACCATGGGCTCACAGTCTAAAAGACTGTGACTGTGACTGTAAAAGACTAAAAGAACAGTATTCCTTATTCACCAACACCTCAAGCAGTGGTCAGTGGAAAGAGCCCGGGCTTTGGAGTCAGAGGTCATGGGTTCAAATCCCGGCTCTGCCAATTGTCAGCTGTGTGACTTTGGGCAAGTCACTTCTCTGGGCCTCTGTTATCTCACCTGAAAAATGGGGATGAAGACTGTGAGCCCCCTTTGGGACAACCTGATCACCTGGTAACCTCCCCAGCGCTTAGAACAGTGCCTTGCACATAGTAAGCGCTTAATAAATGCCATTATTATTATTTTTCCAAAACAGTATTCCTTATCTTTCCATCCAAATAATGTGCTCCTCCCTGACCTTCCCATCACTGTAGACGGCACTACCATCCTCCCTGGCTCACAAGCCCCTGACCTTGGCTTTATCCTCCACTCACCTCTCTCATTCACCCCAAACATTCAATCTGTCACCAAATCCTGTCAGTTCTACCTTCCCCTTCAGTGGAAAGAGCCCGGGCTTTGGAGTCAGAGGTCATGGGTCCGAATCCCGGCCCCGCCACATGTTTGCTGTGTGACCTTGGGCAAGTCACTTCACTTCTCTGAGCCTCAGTTCCCTCATCCGTAAAATGGGGACTATAATAATAATAATAATAATGGCATTTATTAAGCGCTTAGTATGTGCAAAGCACTGTTCTAAGTGCTGAGGAGGTTACAAGGTGATCAGATTGTCCAACGTGGGGCTCACAGTCTTCATCCCCATTTTACAGATGAGGTTACTGAGGCCCAGAGAAGTGAAGTGACTTGCCCAAAGTCACACAGCTGACAGTTGGCGGAGCTGGGATTTGAACCCATGACCTCTGACTCCAAAGCCCGGGCTCTTTCCACTGAGTCATGCCGCTTCTCAACTAAGACTAAGACTGTGAGCCCCCCGGGGGACAACCTGATCACCTTGTATCCTCCCCAGCGCTTAGAACAGTGCTTTGCACATAGTAAGCACTTAACAAGTGCCATCATCATTATTATTATTATTAAAATCCACTCTTTCCTCTCCATCCAAACTGCAGCCACGTTAATCCAATCACTTCTTCTGTCCAGCCTCGATGACTGTAGAGAAGCAGCGTGGCTCAGTGGAAAGAGCCCAGGCTTTAGATTCAGAGGTCATGGGTTCGAATCCCGACTCCACCACATCTTCTAGACTGTGAGCCCGCTGTTGGGTAGGGACCGTCTCTATATGTTGCCAACTTGTACTTCCCAAACGCTTAGTACAGTGCTCTGCACACAGTAAGAGCTCAATAAATACGATTGAGTGAATGTCTGCTGTGTGACCTTGGGGTCACTTAACTTCTTTGAGCCTGTTACCTCATCTGTAAAATGGGGGTTAATCCATCCATCAATCAATCGTATTTACTGAGCGCTTACTGTGCGCAGAGCACTGTACTAAGCGCTTGGGATGTCCAAGTTGGCAACAGATAGAGACGGTCCCTACCCAACAGTGGGCTCACAGTCTAGAAGACTGTCCCACGTGGGACAACTTGATCACCTTGTATCTTCCCCCAGCGCTTAGAACAGTGCTCTGCGCATAGTAAGCACTTAACAAATGCTATTATTATTATTATTATCATTATTATTATTATTATCAGCCTCCTCACTGACCTCTCGGCCTCCTGTCTCCTCCCGCTTCAGTCCACGCTTCCCTCTTTCCACTCTTTCCTCTCCATCCAAACTGCAGCCACGTTAATCCAATCCCTTCTTCTATCCCGCCCCGGTGACTGTAGAGAAGCAGCGGGGCTCAGTGGCAAGAGCCCGGGCTTTGGAGCCAGGGGCCATGGGTTCAAATCCTGGCTCTGCCGCTTGTCAGCTGTGTGACCTTGGGCAAGTCAATTCGCTTCTCCGGGCCTCAGTTCCCTCATCTGGAAAATGGGGGTGAAGACTGTGAGCCCCCCGTGGGACAACCTGATCACCTTGTATCCCCCTCTCCAGCACTTGGAACAGTGCTTTGCATGTAGTAAGCGCTTAACAAATGCCATTATTATTATTATTTTTATTATTATTCTGCTGCCCGGATCATTTTTCTACAAAAACGTACAGGCCACGTCTCCCCACTCCTGAAGAACCTCCAGGGGTTGCCCATCCACCTCCACATCAAACGGAAACGCCTCACCGTCGGCTTTAAAGCCATCCATCCCCTTTTAGACTGTGAGCCCACTGTTGGGTAGGGACTGTCTCTATATGTTGCCAATTTGTACTTCCCAAGCGCTTAGTACAGTGCTCTGCACATAGTAAGCGCTCAATAAATACGATTGATGATGATGATGATGATGATCCATCCCCTCGCCTCGCTACTCTCCTATTAAAATCCAGCCCTCACACCTCGCTCCTCTAGTGCCAACCTACTCACTGGGCCTCCATTTCATCCATCCGTCAATCAGTCATATTTATTGAGCGCTTCCTGTGTGCAGACCACTGTACTAAGCGCTTGGGAAGTACAAGTTGGCACCGACCCCTGACCCAAGGCGTCCTTCCGGCCTGGAACTTTAATTCTATTTATTCTGACGATTTCAACACCTGTCTATGTGTTTTGTTGTCCGTCTCCCCCTTCTAGACCGTGAGCCCGTTGTTGGGTAGGGACCGTCTCTCTATGTTGCCGACTTGGACTTCCCAAGAGCTTAGTACAGAGCTCTGCACACAGGAAGTGCTCAGTAAATACGATTGAATGAATGAATGAACGCCCTCCCCCTCCAAATCCACCAGACTCCCTTTCTCTCCCCCTTCAAAGCCTTATTAAGATCACACCTCCTCCAAGAAGCCTTCCTCGATGAAGCCCTCTTTTACCGGCTCTCTCTCATTCATTCATTCGTTTGATCGTATTTATTGAGCGCTTACTGTGTGCAGAGCACTGTACTAAGCGCTTAGCACTCTCCCTTCCACCTCATCTACCCACTTGGATCTGGGACCTTTGGGCATTTGATTTTCACCCCACAGCACTTACGTACCCATCTTTGCCCGTTGTTGGGTAGGGATTATCTCTATCTGTTGCCAAAATGTACTTTCCAAGCGCTTAGTACAGTGCTCTTCACACAGGAAGCGCTCAACAAATGCGATGGAATGAATGAATATCTTTAAATCATATGTTATAAATCATTTATTTATAAATGATTTTTATTTATTTACTCCCCCTTTCATTTATTCCCCCTTTTAGACTGTGAGCCCACTGTTGGGTAGGGACTGTCTCTATGTGTTGCCAATTTGTACTTCCCAAGCGCTTAGTACAGTGCTCTGCACACAGTAAGCGCTCAATAAATATGATTGATGATTTATTTACTTTAATGCCTGTCACCCCCATGGACTGTAACTGGTTCATTCAGTCAATCGTATTTATTGAGCGCTTACTGTGGACAGCGAACGTGTCTGCCGACTCCAGTGTATTTCACCCTCCCAGGCGCTTAGTTCAATGCTCGGCATATCGTGATTACTCTATTACTCTATTTATTTATTTTACTTGTACATATCTATTCTATTTATTTTATTTAGTTAGTATGTTTGGTTTTGTTGTCTGTCTCCCCCTTTTAGACTGTGAGCCCACTGTTGGGTAGGGACTGTCTCTATATGTTGCCAACTTGGACTTCCCAAGTGCTTAGTACAGTGCTCTGCACACAGTAAGTGCTCAATAAATACGATTGATTGATTGATTGATTGATTGATTGATTGATTAGTGAGTGTTCAATAAATACCATCGATGATGACAGGGATGATCAGGTTAAAACTTTATCCCTTCTAATACTACAAAGTACTGATATATAGACATAATAGAGAAGCAGCGTGGCTCAGTGGAAAGAGCCCGGGCTTTGGAGTCAGGGGTCATGGGTTCAAATCCCGGCTCCACCAATTGCCAGCTGTGTGACTTTGGGCAAGTCTTGGGCCTCAGTTTCCTCATCTGTAAAATGGGGATGAAGACTGT
Organism: Tachyglossus aculeatus; assembly: GCF_015852505.1. NCBI lineage: Eukaryota > Metazoa > Chordata > Mammalia > Monotremata > Tachyglossidae > Tachyglossus > Tachyglossus aculeatus. Next base: position 171,699,527 of record NC_052067.1, read on the forward strand.
GAGCCCCACCGTGGGCCAACTTGATCACCTTGTAACCTCCCCAGCGCTTAGAACAGTGCTTTGCACATAGTAAGGCCTTAATAAATGCCTATATATATATATATAATATTTTTCTCCGCATTGGGTGTCTTTGCCGCTCTTTATAATGCACAAAGTGGAGAGTCATTCGCAAGTGCATCGGCTTTGATTTCATAACCAATTAACCCCTTGGAAATAGAACTGGTGCTCTGCACTGCGGTGGCCGCCCCGGGAAGAGTGCTCATCACAGGGTTGTTTCCAAACAGTTGATCGTGGAAGAGAATTCCAGGGAACTGCCGTAACATCTTGGAGACATCCCGTAAAGGAGACGTGCGCCTTCGAGGTCGCTTTCACCGATCCCGGGATCATCAAATTGATTTAGATTACGGTACCTGTAATAACAAAATATTAAAATGCTTTTTTTAGGCTCATTCATTCATTCAGTCATATTTATTGACTGCTTTCTGAGTGTTTATCATTTGCAAGGCATCGTATTAAGCGTTTGGGAGAGGACAATATAACAATGAAGCAGCGTGGCTCAGTGGAAAGAGCCCGGGCTTGGGAGCCAGAGGCTGTGTGTTCTAATCCCAGCTTCGCCACTTGTCTGCTGTGTGACCTTGGGCAAGTCCCTTCACTTCTTTGCCTCAGTTTCCTCATCTGGAAAATGGGGATTAAGATTGTGAGCCCCACGTGGAACAAGATGATTACCTTGTATCATCATCATCATCATCAATCGTATTTATTGAGCGCTTACTGTGTGCAGAGCACTGTACTAAGCGCTTGGGAAGTACAAGTTGGCAACATATAGAGACAGTCCCTACCCAACAGTAGGCTCACAGTCTAAAAGGGGGAGACAGAGAACAAAACCAAACATACTAACAAAATAAAATAAATAGAATAGATATGTACAAGTAAAATAAATAAATAAGTAGAGTAATAAATATGTACATATATGTACATATATGTAAATATGTACATATATACAGGTGCTGTGGGGAAGGGAAGGAGGTAAGATGGGGGGATGGAGAGGGGGATGAGGGGAAGAGGAAGGAAGGGGCTCGGTCTGGGAAGGCCTCCTGGAGGAGGCCTATCTACCTCAGTGCTTAGAACGGTGCTTGGCACATAATAAGTGCTTAACAAATACCATTATTATTATTAATAATAATAATAATAATAATAACAGACACTTTCCCTCATTTTCATTCATCCATTCATTCATTCAATTGTATTTATTGAGTGCTTACTGTGTTCAGAGCACTATACTAAGTGCTTGGGAAGTACAACTTGGCAACATATAGAGACGGTCCCTACCCAACAGTGGGCTCACAGTCTAGAAGACTTCATATAATAATAATAATAATAATAATAATAATAATAATAATAATAATAATAATAATAATAGCATTTATTAAGCACTCACTCTGTGCAGAGCACTGTTCTAAGCGCTGGGGAGGTTACAAGGTGATCGGGTTGTCCCACGGGGGGCTCAGAGTTTTCATCCCCATTTTACAGATGAGGGAACTGAGGCTCAGAGAAGTGAAGTGACTTGCCCAAAGTCACACAGCTGACAAATGGTGTATGGAGAAGACTTTCTGGGTTGGGAGATACCCTTGTGATAGTTTAGACCACAAGCTTATTATGGGCAGGAAATATGTCTGTTTATTGATGTATTGTCCTCTCCCAAGCGCTTAGTACAGTGCTCTGCTCACAGTAATAATAATAATAATAATAATAGCATTTATTAAGCGCTTACTATGTGCAAAGCACTGTTCTAAGCGCTGGGGAAGTTACAAGGTGATTAGGTTGTCCCACAAGGGGTTCACAGTCTTAATCCCCATTTTACAGCTGAGGTAACTGAGGCACAGAGAAGTGAAGTGACTTGCCCAAAGTCACACCGCTGACAGTTGGCGGAGCCGGGATTTGAACCCATGACCTCTGACTCCAAAGCCCAGGCTCTTTCCACTGAGCCACGCTGCTTCACAGTAAGTGCTCAATAAATACCACTGACTGATTGACTGACTCTGGTCATTCTTACAGTGTCCCAGCAAACCATAATCGTAGAAAGATCCTTAAGGGTGGGGAGGCTGACCTCTAAGTTTATTATCCTAATGGGAAGCAGCGTGATTTAGTGGAAAGAGCCTGAGCTTGGGAGTCAGAGGTCGTGGGTTCTAATCCCGGCTCTGCCACTTACCAGTTGTGTGACTTTGGGCAAGTCACTTCACTTCTCTGGGCCTCAGTTGCCTCATCTGTAAAATGGGGATGAAGACTGTGAGCCCCACGTGGGACAACCTGATTACCTTGTATCTCCCCCAGTGCTCAGAACAGTGGTTGGCATATAGGAAGTGCTTGACAAATACCATTATTATTATTATTATTATTATTATCCAGCACTTAGAACAGTGCTTGGTACATAGTAAGCACTTAACAAATACCATAATAATAATATAATTATTATTATTATTGAACTTCTTGAGGACAGGAATTGTGTCCATTATCAATGCTTTGGTAGTCTACCAATTGCTTAGTACACTGCTCTACCCCAGTAGATTACCTTGTATCTACCCCAGTGCTCAGAACAGTGCTTGGCATATAGTAAACACTTGACAAATACCATTATTATCATCATCATTATTATTATTATCCAGCACTTAGAACAGTGCTTGGTACATAGTAAGCACTTAACAAATACCATAATAATAATATAATTATTATTATTATTGAACTCCTTGAGGACAGGAATTGTGTCCATTATTAATGCTTTGGCAGTCTACCAATTGCTTAGTACACTGCTCTACCCCAGTAGATTACCTTGTATCTACCCCAGTGCTCAGAATAGTGCTTGGCATATAATAAGTGCTTGACAAATACCATTATTATCATTATTATTGTTATTATTATTATCCAGCACTTAGAACAGTGCTTGGCATATAGTAAGCACTTGACAAATACCATAATAATAATAATAATAATAATAATTATTATTATTATTATTATCCAGCACTTAGAACAGTGCTTGGTACATAGTAAGCACTTAACAAATACCATAATAATAATATAATAATAATTATTATTGAACTTGTTGAGGACAGGAATTGTGTCCATTATTAGTGCTTTGGCAGTCTACTAATTGCTTAGTACACTGCTCTACCCCAGTAGATTACCTTGTATCTACTCCAGTGCTCAAAACAGTGCTTGGCATATAGTAAGCGCTTGACAAATACCATTATTATCATTATTATTGTTATTATTATTATCCAGCACTTAGAGCAGTGCTTGGTACATAGTAAGCACTTAACAAATGCCATAATAATAATATAATTATTATTATTATTATTGATCTCCTTGAGGACAGGAATTGTGTCTATTATTAATGCTTTGGTAGTCTACCAATTGCTTAGTACACTGCTCTGCAAGCAGCCGACTGTACGCTCCTCAAGAAATTGGGTCTGCCCATACTACGCTTAGTACAGTGCTTTGCACATAGTAAGTGCTTAACAAATGCCAGCATCATTATTAGTCCTTTGCACATAGTAAGCGCTTAATAAATGCCATTATTATTATTATTATTATTATTATTATTATTATTATTATTACTAGATGTAAGCTCCTGGGAGGGCAGGAATATTGTCTACTAACTCTTGTTGTTCTGCACATAATCAGTGCTTATTAAACACTACTGATGGAAAATGGCACCTGGAAATGAAAGCTCAATCAATCAATTAGTCACTCATATTTATTGAGCGCTTACAGTGTTCAGAGCACTGCACTAAAGCACTTGGGAGAGTCCATTCATTCATTCAATTGTATTTATTGAGCGCTTACTGTGTGCAGAGCACTGTACTAAGCGCTTGGGAAGTACAAGTTGGCAACATATAGAGACGGTCCCTACCCAACAGTGGGCTCACAGTCTAGAAGGGGGAGACAGAGAACAAAACATATTAACAAAATAAAATAGAATAGAATAGAATAAAATAGAATTAAATAGAATAAATAGTATAATGGAGTTCGTAAACACGTTCTCTGCCCGCAAGGAGCTTACAATCTGGCGGTGTTTGTGTGTAGTAAGCTCTCGGGAGAGTACAACTCAATCAATCAATCAATCATATTTATTGAGCGCTTACTGTGTGCAGAGCACTGTACTAAGCGCTTGGGAAGTGCAAGTTGGCAACATATAGAGACGGTCCCTACCCAACAGTGGGCTCACAGTCTAGAAGACTCAAAAGGCTTAGTACAGTGCCTGGCTCATAGTAAGCGCTTAACAATTACCATCATCATCATCATCATCGAGTTGGTAGACTTGTTCCCTGCTGTCGAGGAGGTTACAAGTCTAGAGGGGAATTCATTCATTTGTTCATTCATTCAGTGGTATTTATTGAGCGCTTACTGTGGGCAGAGCCCTAATAATAATAATAATAATGATGGCATTTATAGTAAGCGTTTAATTTAACAATTACCATCATCATCATCGAGTTGGTAGACTTGTTCCCTGCCGTCGAGGAGGTTACAAGTCTAGAGGAGAATTCATTCATTTGTTCATTCATTCAGTGGTATTTATTGAGCGCTTACTCTGGGCAGAGCCCTAATAATAATAATAATAATAATGGCATTTATAGTAAGCGCCTAACAATTACCATCATCATCATCGAGTTGGTAGACTTGTTCCCCGCTGTCGAGGAGGTTACAAGTCTAGAGGAGAATTCATTCATTTGTTCATTCATTCAATGGTATTTATTGAGCGCTTACTGTGGACAGAGCCCTAATAATAATAATAATAATAATAATAATAATAATAATAATAATAATAATAGCATTTATAGTAAGCGCTTAACAATTACCATCATCATCATCGAGTTGGTAGACTTGTTCCCTGTTGTCGAGGAGGTTACAAGTCTAGAGGGGAATTCATTCATTTGTTCATTCATTCAATGGTATTTATTGAGCGCTTACTGTGGGCAGAGCCATAATAATAATAATAATAATAATAATAATAATAATAATAATAATAATAATAATAGCATTTATAGTAAGCGCTTAACAATTACCATCATCATCATTGAGTTGGTAGACTTGTTCCCTGCTGTTGAGGAGGTTACAAGTCTAAAGGGGAATTCATTCACTTGTTCATTCATTCAATGGTATTTATTGAGCGCTTACTGTGGGCAAAGCTATAATAATAATAATAATAATAATAATGATAATGGCATTTGTTAAGTGCTTACTATGTGCAAAGCACTGTTCTAAGCGCTGGGGGGATACAAGGTGATCAGGTTGTCTCGTGTGGGGCTCACAATCATCCCCATTTTACAGATGAGGTAACTGAGACTCTGAGAAGTTAAGTGACTTGCCCAAGGTCACATAGCAGACATGTGGTGGAGCCGGGATTCGAACTCATGACCTCTGACTCCAAAGCCCTTGCTCTGGCCACTGAGCCACGCTGCTTCTCATAATAATAATAATAATAATAATAATAATAATAATAATAATAATAATAATAATAATAATGACATTTATTAAGCACTTACTATGTGTACAACACTGTTCTAAGCACTGGGGAGGTTACAAGGTGATCAGGTTGTCCCACCTGGGGCTCGCAGTCTTCATCCCCATTTTACAGATGAGGGAACTGAGGCACAGAGAAGTTAAGTGACTTGCCCAAAGTCACACAGCTGACCCCTGGCCCCTCCTCCCCCTCCCCATCCCACCCGCCTTACCTCCTTCCCTTCCCCACAGTACCTATATAGATGTATATATGTTTGTACGGATTTATTACTCTTTTCATTTATTTATTTTATTTGTACATATTCTATTTATTTTATTTTGTTAGTATGTTTTGTTTTGTTGTCTGTCTCCCCCTTCTAGACTGTGAGCCCGTTGTTGGGTAGGGACCGTCTCTATATGTTGCCAACTTGTACTTCCCAAGCGCTTAGTACAGTGCTCTGCATACAGTAAGCGCTCAATAAATACGATTGAATGAATGACAATTGGTGGAGTCAGGATTTGAACCCATGACCTCTGACTCCAAAGCCTGGGCTCGTTCCACTGAGCCATGCTGCTTCCTAAGTACTTGGGGAACTAGAATACAGCAATGAACAGTGATATTCCCTGCCCACAGTGAGGTCATAGTCTGGGCCGGGGGGAGACAGTTGTTAATACAAATGAATAAAATGACAGATACGAATCAGTCAATCAATCAATCAATCGTATTTATTGAGTGCTTACTGTGTGCAGAGCACTGTACCAAGCGCTTGGGAAGTCCAAGTTGGCAACATCTAGAGACGGTCCCTACCCAACAGTGGGCTCACAGTCTAAAAGGGGGAGACAGAGAACAAAACCAAACATACTAACAAAATAAAATAAATAGAATAGATATGTACAAGTAAAATAAATAAATGAATAAATAGAGTAATAAATACGTACAAACATATCATCATCAATCGTACTTATTGAGCGCTTACTGTGTGCAGAGCACTGTACTAAGCGCTTAACATATATACATATAAACATATATACATATATACAGGTGCTGTGGGGAATGGAAGGAGATAAGATGTGGGGGATGGAGAGGGGGATGAGGGGGACGAACATAAGTGCTTTGGGGCTGGGAGCAGGGAATAATAATAATAATAATAATAATAATGACATTTATTAAGCGCTTACTATGTGCAAAGCACTGTTCTAAGCTCTGGGGAGGTTACAAGGTGATCAGGTTGTCCCACACGGGGCTCACAGTCTTCATCCCCATTTTCCAGATGGAGTCACTGAGGCCCACCCAGAGAAGTGAAGTGACTTGCCCAAAGTCACCCAGCTGACAATTGGCGGAGTCGGGATTTGAACCCGTGACCTCTGACTCCAAAGCCCGGGCTCTTTCCACTGAGCCACGCTCCTTCTCTGGGGAAGAGCAAAGAGAGTAAGTCAGGAAAAAGCAGAAGGAAGTCATTGTCTGGAATTGTCTGGTGAGCCCACTGTTGGGTAGGGACCGTCTCTATGTGTTGCCAACTTGGACTTCCCAAACGCTTAGTACAGTGCTCTGCACACAGTAAGCGCTCAATAAATACGATTGATTGATTGATTGATTGATTGGTGGTGGATTTGAGGAGGGAGGGGATTCCAGGCCAGAGGCAGGAGGTGGGCCAGGCGTTGGCGGTGAGATAGGTGCAGAAGCAGTGTGGCTCAGTGGAAAGAGCCTGGGCTTTGGAGTCGGAGGTCATGGGTTCAAATCCCTGCTCCACCACTTGTCAGCTGTGTAACTTTGGGCAAATCACTTCACTTCTCTGGGCCTCAGTTCCCTCATCTGGAAAATGGGGATGAAGCCTGTGAGCCCCACATGGGACAACCTGATCACCTTGGAACCTCCCCAGTGCTTAGAACAGTGCTTGGCACATAGTAAGCCCTTAATGATGGCATTTATTAAATGCCATCATTATTATAGGTGGGATGGAGGCCCAGGAGGAGCGGAGGGTGTGGGATGGGATGGAGAAGGAGAGAAGGGAGGTGAGGGAGGAGGGGGCGAGGGGATGGACGGCTTTGAAGCCAATGGTGACCAGTTTGGGTTTGATGCAGAGGTTGATGGGCAACCCCTGGAGATTTTCAAGGAGGGGGGTGACATGCCCTGAACTTTTTTGTAGAAAGATGATCCAGGCAACGGAGTGAAATAATAAAATAATAATAATAATAATGGCATTTGTTAAGTGCTTACTATGTGCAAAGCACTGTTCTAAGAGCTGGGGGGGATACAATGTGATCAAGTTGTCCCACGTGGGGCTCACAGTCTTAATCCCCATTTTTACAGATGAGGGAACTGAGGCTCAGAGAAGTGAAGTGACTTGGCCAAGGTCACACAGCAGACTTGTGGTGGAGCCGGGATTCGAACCCCTGACCTCGGACTCCAAAGCCCGGGCTCTTCCCACTGAGCCACGCTGCTTCGTTCATAGAGAAATAGATTTCTATTAGGTTTCTCTAATAGAGAAATAGAGACTGGATTGCGGAGAGGCAGGAGGTTGGGAGGTCAGAAAGGAGGCTGATGCAGCCATCCGGGAGGGAGAGGAGGAGTGATTGGATTGGGGAAGCAGCGTGGCACCGCTGAAGCCAAACATACTAACAAAATAAAATAAATAGAATAGATATGTACAAGTAAAATAAATAAATAGAGTAATAAATATGTACAAACATATATACAGGTGCTGTGGGGAAGGGAAGGAGGTAAGATGGGGGAGATGGAGAGGGGGATCTCCCATCTCTGATCTCTGATCTCTGATCAGAGATCTCTGATCTCCCATCCTCGTGTCTCTCCCCACTTCCATCCATACTTCATGCTGCTGCCCGGATTATCTTTGTCCAGAAACGCTCTGGGCATATCACTCCCCTCCTCAAAAATCTCCAGTGGCTACCAATCAATCTGCGCATCAGGCAGAAACTCCTCACCCTGGGCTTCAAGGCTGTCCATCACCTCGCCCCCTCCTACCTCCCCTCCCTTCTCTGCTTCTCCAGCCCACCCCGCACCCTCCGCTCCTCTGCCGCTAATCTCCTCACCGTTACACCTCGCTCTCGCCTGTCCCGCCATCGACCCCCGGCCCACGTCCTCCCCCGGGCCTGGAATGCCCTGCTCCCTCTGCCCATCCGCCAAGCTCGCTCTCTTCCTCCCTTCAAGGCCCTGCTGAGAGCTCACCTCCTCCAGGAGGCCTTCCCACACTGAGCCCCTTCCTTCCTCTCCCCCTCGTCCCCCTCTCCATCCCCCCATCTTACCTCCTTCCCTTCCCCACAGCACCTGTATATATGTATATATGTTTGTACATATTTATTACTCTATTTATTTATTTATTTATTTTACTTGTACATTTCTATTCTATTTATTTTATTTTGTTAGTATGTTTGGTTTTGTCTCCCCCTTTTAGACTGTGAGCCCACTGTTGGGTAGGGACTGTCTCTATATGTTGCCAATTTGTACTTCCCAAGCGCTTAGTCCAGTGCTCTGCACACAGTAAGCGCTCAATAAATACGATTGATGATGATGATGATGATGATGATGAAGCAGCAGTGGTCTCCAGAATGTACTTCAGGCGGTTTCTCACGGTCAGTTTAGTGGGACCGACCAATCTCTCCCTATTTTTGCAATGATTGATAGCTATTTATTGAATTCTTCCTGCACCCAGACCGCCATACTGAGTGCTTGGGAGGTGACGATAGAGTAATAAATAATAATAACAATAATAATAATGATGGCGTTTGTTAGGCGCTTAACTGTGTGCAAGGCACTGTACTAAGTACTGGGGTGGAGACAAGCAGATTGGGTTGGGACAGTGGGGCTCACAGTCTCCATCCCCATTTTACAGAGGAGGGAACTGAGGCCCAGAGAAGTGAAGTGACTGGCTCAAGGTCACACAGCAGATGTGCGGCGGAGCCGGGATTAGAACTCATGACCTTCTGACACCCAGGCCCGGGCTCTAGCCACTATGTCATGTTGCTTCTCTAAGTAGGCACCATCCCTGCTTTTAAGGAGCTCACCATCTATTTTGTGCTAAACACTGTACTGAGCGCTTGGGGGGCTACAACAGAGCCAATAGACACAGTCTCTGCCTCAAGGAGCTTATTCATTCAATTGTATCGACTGAGCGCTGAGTGCGAGGCACTGTACTAAGCGCTTGGGAGAGTTCAACACAACAACAGACACACAGTCTACTGCATGCAGATCACTGTTCTAAGCACCTTGGAGGGGACAACAAAGTAATAATAATTTAATTATAATAATAATTTTGGTATTTGTTAGGTGCTTACTATGTGCAAAGCACTGTTCTAAGCGCTGGGAAGGATACAAGGTGAGCAGGTCGTCCCACGTGGGGCTCACAATCTTAATCCCCATTTTCCAGATGAGGCAACTGAGGCCCAGAGAAGTGAAGTGACTTGCCCGAAGTCACACAGCTGACAAGCGGCGGAGCCGGGATTTGAACCCGTGGCCTCTGGCTCCAAAGCCCGGGCTCTTTCCACTGAGCCACGCTGCTTCCCCACAAGTAAGCACAATCCTTGCCTTCAGGCAACTTACCGCTCTGCAACTACAGACTTTCTTTGACTAGAAACCTAGTCAGAAAAGACAATGATGATGGTATTTGTTAAGCGCTTACTATGTGCAAAGCAGTGTTCTAAGCGCTGGAATGATGTTGGTATTTTTTAAGCGCTTACTATGTGCCAGGCTCTGTTCTAAGCGTTGGGGTAAATATAAATATAAGGTGATCAGACTGTCCCATGTGGGGCTCACAGTCTTAATCCCCATTTTCCAGATGAGGGAACTGAGGCCCAGAGAAGCGAAGTGACTTGCCCAAAGTCACCCAGCTGACAAGTGGCGGAGCCGGGATTAGAACCCACGACCTCGGACTCCCAAGCGCGGGCTCTTTCCATTAAGCCACACAAAATCTGCCAGTCTCATCACGAGATTCTCTTTCTCGGTCATCAGCCAACAATCTTTACTAAGGGCCTGTTGTAGGAGGCACACTGTATTCATTCATTCATTCAATCAATCAATCGTATTTATTGAGTGCTTGCTGTGTGCAGAATATGATGATGGTATTTGCTAAGTGCTCATTAATAAAATAAATAAAATAATAATAATAATCGTATTTGTTAAGCATCTACTATGTGCCAAGCACTGTTCAAGGCGCTGGGGAGGTTACAAGGTGATCAGGTTGTCCCACGGGGGGCTCACAGTCTTCATCCCCATTTTCCAGATGAGGTCACTGAGGCTCAGAGAGTTGAAATGACTTGCCCAAGGTCACACAGCTGACAAATGGCAGAGCCAGGATTTGAACCCATGACCTCTGACTCCAAAGCCCGGGCTCTTTCCACTGAGCCATGCTGCTTTAATAATAATAATAATAATGGCATTTATTAAACGCTTACTATGTGCAGAGCACTGTTCTAAGCGCTGGGAAATTATAATTCAGCAATAAAGAGGGACAATCCCTGCCCTCACAGGGCTCACAGTCTAGAAGGGAGGAGACAGACAGCAAAACAAGGAAACAAGCATCAGTAGCATCAATATAAATAATTAGAATACGAAATGCCTGCAATCAATCAATTAATCAATCATATTTATTGAGCGCTTACTGTGTGCAGAGCACTGTACTAAGCGCTTGGGAAGTACAAATTGGCAGCATATACAGACGGTCCCTACCCAACAGTGGGCTCACAGAGAAGCCGTGTGGCCTAATGGAGAGAGCCCAGGCCTGGGAATCAGCAGGACCTGGGTTCTAATCCCGGCTCCGCCACGTGTCTGCTGTGTGACCTTGGGCCAGTCACTTCACTTCTCCGGGCCTCAGTTTCCTCATCTGTAAAATTCATTCAATCGGGTTTCATTCAATCGTATTTATGGAGTGCTTACTGTGTGCAGAGCACTGGGCTAAAATGGTGATTAAGACTGTGAGCCCCTTGTGGGACAGGGACTGCGTCCAACCCGATTGGCTTCTACTCACCCCAGCGCTTAGTACAGTGCTTGGCACATAATAAGTGCTTAACAAATGCCGCCGTTATTAATGGAAGCAAGAGACACATTTCTCGTGCTCAAGGAGCTTTCTGTCTGAAGGCCGATTCAAATAATTTACCAATCGTGTGAGCAGGAGGATGGACAGGGATATAATTGGTGATAACAGAAGTACGGTAGGATGAAATACATGAATAAACAGGCAAATAAATGAGACATATATTTGGATTAATGTATCATTCCAAATATATATATAAATAAATAATACTAACTGCGGCATTTGTTAATAATAATAATAATAATGGCATTTATTAAGTGCTTACTATGTGCCAAGCACTGTTCTAAGCACCGGGGAGGTTACAAGGTGATCAGGTTGTCCCCCGTGGGTCTCACAGTCTTCATCCCCATTTTCCAGATGAGGTCACTGAGGCCCAGAGAAGTGAAGTGACCTGCCCAAAGTCCCCCAGCTGACAAGCGGCGGAGCCGAGATTTGAACCCATGACCTCTGACTCCAAAGCCCGGGGTCTTTCCACCACTCAAGGAGCTTTCAGTCTTTAGGCCAATTCAAATAATTTGCCAATCATGTGAGCAGGAGGATGGACAGGGATGTAATTGGTGATAACAGAAGTATGATAGGATGAAATACATGAATAAAGAAGCAAATAAATGAGATAAGTATTTGTATTAATGTATCATTCCAAATATATATAAATAATAATAATAACTGTGGCATTTGTTAAGTGATTACTCTGTGCCAGGCACTATTCTAAGCGCTGGGGTAGATACAAGATAATCAGGTTGGACACAGTCCCTGTCCCACGTGGGGCTCCCAGTCTTCATACCCATTTTACAGATGAGGGAACTGAGGTCCACAGAAGTTAAGTGACTTGCTCAAATATAAATGTGTATATATACACATTTATATATATGTATACATTTATATATATGTGTATATGTGTATATATACACATACGATTTATATATATATAATGTATATATATAGTTATACATAGAGAGAGGTAGAGAGAGATAGAGAAAGAGAGAAGAGAGAAAATCAGCATTGTCTAGTAGACAGAGCATGGGTTCTAATCCTGCCCCTTTCACATAATAATAGTAATAATAACTATGGTATTTGTTAACCAGTTACTATGTGCCAAGCTCTGTTCTAAGCGCTGGGGTAGATACAAGGTAATCAGGTTGCCCCCCGTGGGGCTCACAGTCTTAATCCCCATTTTACAGATGAGGTCACTGAGGCCCAGGGAAGTGAAGTGACTCGCCCAAGGTCACATAGCCGACGAGCGGTGTATCCGGGATTAGAACCCACGTCCTCTGACTCCCAAGTCTGGGCTCTGGCCACAAAGCCACGCTGCTTCCCTTGTCTTTTGTGTGACCTTGGGTAAGTCACTTCACTTCTCTGTGCCTCAGTTCCCTCATCTGGAAAATGGGGATTAAGACCGTGAGTGCCTCATGGGACAACCTGATCATCTTGTATCCTCCCAGCTCTTAGAACAGTGCTTGGCACATAGTAAGTGCTTAACAAACGTTATTATTATTATTATTATTATTATTATTATTATTATTATTATTATTATTATCAGAGCATTTTAGCTGAATCCTTACCTGTGTGAAACAGCCCAGAACCCGAGGGCAGACAGCAACATTAACGAGGCCAAAAAGAAGAAGAATTTCTCCAAGTTTCCGCTGTTTAGGAAGCTCGGAAACCAATTCCCTATGAGGGGGGAGAAAGGCAATAGTTATTCGTGCGTGTGTGTGTGTGTGTTTGTGTGTGTGATTTAGAGAAGCAGCGTGGCTCAGTGGAAAGAGCCCGGGCTTTGGAGTCAGAGGTCACGGGTTCAAATCCCGGCTCTGCCAACTGTCAGCTGTGTGACTTTGGGCAAGGCAGTTCACTTCCCTGGGCCTCAGTGACCTCATCTGGAAAATGGGGCTTAAGACTGTGAGCCCCCCGTGGGACAACCTGATCACCTTGTAACCTCCCCAGCGCTTAGAATAGTGCTTTGCACTTAGTAAGCGCTTAATAAATGCCATTATTATTATTATTATTATTTGGAGTCAGAGGTCATGGGTTCAAATCCTGGCTCCGCCAACTGTCAGCTGGGTGACTTTGGGCAAGGCAGTTCACTTCTCTGGGCCTCAGTGACCTCATCTGGAAAATGGGGATTAAGACTGTGAGCCCCCCGTGGGACAACCTGATCACCTAGTAACCTCCCCAGCGCTTAGAACAGTGCTTTGCACAGAGTAAGCGCTTAACAAATGCCATTATTATTATTATTATTATTATTATTATTATTATTATTATTATTATTTGGAGTCAGAGGTCACGGGTTCAAATCCCGGCTCTGCCAACTGTCAGCTGTGTGACTTTGGGCAAGTCACTTCACTTCTCTGGGCCTCAGTGACCTCATCTTGAAAATGGGGATTAAGACTGTGAGCCCCAGGTGGGACAACCTGATCACCTTGTAACCTCCCCAGCGCTTAGAACAGTGCTTTGCACATAGTAAACGCTTAATAAATGCCATTATTATTATTATTATTATTATTTGGAGTCAGAGGTCATGGGTTCAAATTGCGGCTCCGCCAACCATCAGCTGTGGGACTTTGGGCAAGGCAGTTCACTTCTCTGGGCCTCAGTGACCTCATCTGGAAAATGGGGATTAAGACTGTGAGCCCCCCATGATGGGACAACCTGATCACCTTGTAACCTCCCCAGCGCTTGGAACAGTGCTTTGCACATAGTAAGTGCTTAATAAATGCTATTATTATTATTATTATTATTATTATTTGGAGTCAGAGGTCATGGGTTCAAATCCTGGCTCCGCCAACTGTCAGCTGTGTGACTTTGGGCAAGGCAGTTCACTTCTCTGGGCCTCAGTGACCTCACCTGGAAAATGGGGATTAAGACTGTGAGCCCCCCGTGGGATAACCTGATCACCTTGTAACCTCCCCAGCACTTAGAATCATCATTATCAATCGTATTTATTGAGCACTTACTGTGTGCAGAGCACTGTACTAAGCGCTTGGGAAGTCCAAGTTGGCAACATATAGAGACGGTCCCTACCCAACAGTGGGCTCACAGTCTAAAAGGGGGAGACAGAGAACAAAACCAAACATACGAACAAAATAAAATAAATAGAATAGATATGTACAAGTAAAATAAATAAATAAAGAAATAGAGTAATAAATATGTACAAGCATATATACATATATCCATATATACAGGTGCTGTGGGGAAGGGAAGGAGGTAAGATGTGGGGATGGAGAGGGGGACGAGGGGGAGAGAGTTCACTTCTCTGGGCCTCAGTGACCTCATCTGGAAAATGGGGATTAAGACTGTGAGCCCCCCGTGGGACAACCCGATCACCTTGTAACCTCCCCAGCGCTTGGAACAGCGCTTTGCACATAGTAAGTGCTTAATAAATGCCATTATCGTCATTATCATCATTATTAATAAAGCCGGGTCTGGGAGTAGTCAGAAGGTTGTGGGTTCTAATCCCAGCTCCGCCACTGTGAGTTCATTCAGTTGTATTTATTGAGCGCTTACTGCGTGCAGAGCACTGTACTGAGCTTGGGAACAATACAAGAATGGACAGACAGGACGGGGGCCGGGGGTCGGCGGCAAAACCGGCGAGATGGAGGCCCAGGGAGAAGGCGAGCGGCCGCAGGGGAATGGAGTGAGTGGGCTGGGATGGAGAAGCCCACTCTTTTAGACTGTGAGCCCACTGTTGGGTAGGGACCGTCTCTATATGTTGCCAACTTGTACTTCCCAAGCGCTTAGTACAGTGCTCTGCATCATCATCATCATCATCAATCGTATTTATTGAGCGCTTACTGTGTGCAGAGCACTGTACTAAGCGCTTAAAAATTTTTATCTCAGCACTCTTAGGTGATCTATTCTAGACCCTCCTAGGCATTTACAATTTTTTTTTCAACTCTCATACCAGAGAAGGGATTAGAACCCAGGCCTCCAGCCTTTCAAGGCTGTTACTTTCTCTCTGGGCCACCACAGGCCTCACAGTAAGCGCTCAATAAATATGATTGATTGATTGATTGATTGATTCACCTGTCTACGTGTTTTGTTGTGTTGTCTGTCTCCCCCTTCTAGACTGTGAGGCCGTTGTTGGGTAGGGACTGTCTCTCTATGATGCCGACTTGTACTTCCCAACCGCTTAGTACAGTGCTCCGCACACAGTAAGCGCTCAACAAATACAATTGAATGAATGAATGAATGAATTTACGTATAGCTGTATTGTATTTATTTTGACGGTTTTGACCCCTGTCAACATGTTTTGTTTTGTTGTCCGTCTCCCCCTTCTAGACTGTGAGCCCACTGTTGGGTAGGGACCGTCTCTATATGCTACCAACTTGTACTTCCCAAGTGCTTAGTACAGTGCTCTGCACACAGTAAGCGCTCAATAAATACAATTGAATGAATGAATGAATGATTGAGAAGGAGAGAAGGGGGGTGAGGTAGGAGGAGGCGAGAGGATGGACGGCCTTGAAGCCGAGAGTGAGGAGTTTTTGTGTGATGCAGAGGTGGGCGGGCAACCCCTGCAGTTTTTTGAGGAGCAGGGAGATGTGTCCGGAACTTTTCCGTTGGAAAATGATCCGGGAAGCGGAGTGAAGCGTGGACCGGAATGGGGAGAGACGGGAGGATGGGAGATCAGAGAGGAGGCCGATGCGGTCGTCCAGTCGGGATAGGATGAGAGATTGAACCAGCAAGGTAGCGGTTTGGATGGAGAGGAAAAGGCGGATCTTGGCGATGTCACGGTGGCGAGACCGGTGGGTTTTGGTGACGGATTGGATAATAATAATAATGATAGCATTTATTAAGCGCTTACTATGTGCAAAGCACTGTTCTAAGTGCTGGGGAGGTTACAAGCTGATCAGGTTGTCCCACAGGGGGCTCACAGTCTTAATCCCCATTTTACAGATGAGGCAACTGAGGCCCAGAGAAGTGAGGGGTGAATATAAAAATAATAATTTTTGTATCTGTTAAGCACTTACTATCATCAATCGTATTTATTGAGCGCTTACTGTGTGCAGAGCACTGTACTAAGAGCTTGGGAAGTCCAAGTTGGCAACATATAGAGACGGTCCCTACCCAACAGCGGGCTCACAGTCTAAAAGGGGGAGACAGAGAACAAAACCAAACATACTACCAAAATAAAATAAATAGGATAGATATAAAATGAATAGAATAGATATAAAATGAATAGAATAGATATAAAATGAATAGAATAGATATAAAATAAATAGAATAGATTAAAATAAATAGAATCAATGTGCAAAGCACCGTTCCAAGCGTTGGGGAGGATACAAGGTGATCGAGTTGTCCCAAGTGGGGCTGACAGTCTTAATCCCCATTTTATGGATGAGGGAACTGAGGCCCAGAGAAGTGAAGTGACTCGTCCAAAGTCACCCAGCTGACAAGAGGAAGAGCGAGATTTGAACCCATGACCTCTGACTCCCAAGCCCGGGCTCTTTCCACTGAGCCACGCTGCTTCTCTACGAGAGAGGGAGAAGAGTGGAGAACGAGAGAGTGGAGTCGAGGATGACAGCAAGGTTGCGGGCTCGTGAGATGGGAAGGATGGTAGTGCCGTCTACAGTGACGGGAAAGTCAGGGAGAGGGCAGGGTTTGGAAGGGAATCATCAATCAATCAATCAATCAATCAATCGTATTTATTGAGCGCTTACTATGTGCAGAGCACTGTACTAAGCGCTTGGGAAGTACAAATTGGCAATACATAGAGACAGTCCCTACCCAACAGTGGGCTCACAGTCTAAAAGGGGGAGACAGAGAACAAAACCAAACATACCAACAAAATAAAATAAATAGGATAGAAATGTACAAGCAAAATAAATAAATAAATAAATAAATAAATAGAGTAATAAATATGTACAACCATATATCCATATATACAGGTGCTGTGGGGAAGGGAAGGAGGTAAGATGGGGGATGGAGAGGGGGACGAGGAGGAATAATATTAATAATAATAATAATAATGATGATGAGGGCATTTATTAAGCGCTTACTTTGTGCAAAGCACTGTTTCTATGAGCTGGGGAGGTTACAAGGTGATCAGGTTGTCCCACGGGGGGCTCCCAGTCTTAATCCCCATTTTACAGATGAGGTAACTGAGGCCCAGAGAAGTGAAGTGACTTGCCCAAAGTCACACAGCTGATAAGTGGCGGAGCTGGGATTTGAACCCATGGCCTCTGAATCCAAAGCCCGGGCTCTTTCCACTGAGCCACGCTGCTTCTTGTATGTATGTATAGATCTATAATTCTATTTATTTATATTGATGCCTGTCTACTCGTTTTGATGTCTGTCTCCCCCCCCTTCTAGACCGTGAGCCCGTTGTTGGGTAGGGACCGTCTCTAGATGTTGCTGACTTGGACTTCCCGAGCGCTTAGTCCAGTGCTCTGCACACAGTAAGTGCTCAATAAATACCATTGAATGAATGGCGGGCCCTTACCTTGGGAGGCCAGGTGGGCTGCCAACACCAGGATGGCCCCCAGGATGCAGCCCAGGCCGTTGGAGACGGTCAGGAGATTCCGGGAAATGGGCCGCAGTGCTCGGGGTACCAGCCGGAAAGAGAGGACGGAACCTATGGCGCGGCAGAAAGAGAGGGAGGACACAGCGTGGCTCAGTGGAAAGAGCCCGGGCTTTGGAGTCAGAGGTCATGGGTTCAAATCCCAGCTCCGCCGCTTATCAGCTGGGTGACTTTGAGCAAGTCATTTCACTTCTCTGGGCCTCAGTTCCCTCATCTGTCAAATGGGGACGAAGACTGTGAGCCCCCCGTGGGACAACCTGATCACCTTGTAACCTCCCCAGCGCTTAGAACGGTGCTTTGCACAGAGTAAGCGCTTAATAAATGCCATTAGTATTATTATTAATACCTGTGGTGTTTGTTAAGCGCTTACTATGTGCTAGGAAAGCAAATCGGGTTGAACACAGTCCCTGCCCGACATGGGGCTCACAGTCTTCATCCCCCTTAATATTAATGATAATAATAATGGCATTTATTAAGCACTTACTATGTGCAAAGCACTGTTCTAAGCCCTGGGGAGATTACAAGGTGATCAGGTTGTCCCACGGGGGGCTCACAGTCTTCATCCCCATTTTCCAGATGAGGGAACTGAGGCCCAGAGAAGTGAAGTGACTTGTCCAAAGTCACACAATTGGTGGAGCTGGGATTTGGACCCATGACCTCTGACTCCAAAGCCCGGGCTCTTTCCACTAAGCCACGCTGCTTCTCTTCCCATTGTAGAGATGAGCGCTTAGTACAGTGTTCTGCTCATGCTAAGTGCTCAATAAGAAGCAACAGTGCTCAATGAGAAGCAGCGTGGCTCAGCGGCAAGAGCCAGGGCTTGGGAATCAGAGGACATGGGTTCTAATCCCGGCTTCATCACTTGTCAGCTGTGTGACTTTGGGCAAGTCACTTCACTTCTCTGTGCCTCATCTGTAAAATGGGGATTTAGACTGTGAGCCCCACATGGGACAACTTCATTACCTTGTATCTACCCTAGCGCTTAGAACAGTGCTTGGCACATAGTAAGCACTTAACAAATACCATCATTATTATTATTATCAGCATCATTGTTAATAATAATAATAATAATAATAATAATAATAGCATTTGTTAAGCACTTACTATGTGCAAAGCACTGTTCTAAGCGCTGTGGGGGGAATACAAGGTGATCAGGTTGTCCCGCGTGGGGCTCACAGTCATCATCCCCATTTCACAGATGAGGTCACTGAGGCTTCGAGAAGTGAAGTGACTTGCCCAAGGTCACACAGCAGACATGTGGCGGAGCCGGGATTCGAACCCACTCCCTCTGACTCCAAAGCCCGGGCTCTTACCGCCGAGCCACGCTGCTTCTTAAATAAATGTGACTGAATTGAATGAATGAGATAACTGAGGCCCAGGGAAGTGACTTGTTCAAGGTCACCCAGCAGACAAGTGGTAGAGTCGGAATTAGAACCCACATCCTTCTGACTCCCAGGGCTGGGCTCTAATAATAATCGTAGTAATAATAATCATGGTATTTGTTAAGCGCTTACTATGTGCCACGCACTGCTCTAAGCGCTGGGGTAGATACCAGTTAATCAGGTTGTCCCACATGGGGCTCACAGTTTTAATCCCCATCTTCCAGATGAGGGAACTGAGGCCCAGAGAAGTGAAGTGACTTGCCCAAAATCACTCAGCTGACGAGTGGCAGAGGCGGGATTAGAACCCACATCTTCTGACTCCCAAATCCGGGCTCTTGTCACAAGGCCACACTAATCTTATCCACTAAGCTGTGAGTAATTTCATTCATTCATTCAATTGTATTTATTGAGCGCTTACTGTGTGCAGAGCACTGTACTAAGCACTTGGGAAGTACAAGTTGGCAGCATATAGAGACGGTCCCTACCCAACAGTGGGCTCACAGTCTAGAAGGGGGAGACAGACAACAAAACAAAACATATTAAGAAAATAAAATAAATAGTACAAATATGTACAAGTAAAATGAATAAATAGAGTAATAAATATGTACAAACATATATACATATATAATGTTGGTATCTGTTAAGCGCTTACTATGTGCCAAGCACTGTTCTAAGCGCTGGGATAGTTACAACGTTATTAGGTTGTCCCACTCGGGGCTCACAGTCTTCATCCCCATTTTACAGATGAGGGAACTGAGGCCCAGGGAAGTGAAGTGACTTGCCCAAAGTCACACAGCTGACAAGTGACAGAGCCGGGATTAGAACCCACATCTTCTGACTCCCAAATCCGGGCTCTTGTCACTTGGCCACACTACTCCTATCCACTAAGCCGTGGGTAATAATAATAATGATAATAATGTTGGTATCTGTTAAGCACTTACTATGTGCCAAGCACTGTTCTAAGCGCTGGGATAGATACAAGATTATTAGGTTGTCCCACTTGAGGCTCACAGTCTTCATTCTCATTTTACAGATTAGGAAACTGAGGCCCAGAGAAGTGAAATGACTTGCCCAAAGTCACACAGCTGACAAGTGGCGGAGCCGGGATTAGAACCCACGCCTTCTGACTCCCAAATCCGGGCTCTTGCCACTAGGCCATACTCCTCCTATCCAGTAAGCCGTGGGTAATAATAATAATAATATTGGCATATTATTACTCTATTTATTTATTTATTTATTTATTTTACTTGTACCTATCTATTCTATGTATTTTATTTTGTTAGTATGTTTGGTTTTGTTCTCCGTCTCCCCCTTCTAGACTGTGAGCCCACTGTTGGGGAGGGACCGTCTCTATATGTTGCCAACTGGTACTTCCCAAGCGCTTAGTACAGTGCTCTGCACACAGTAAGTGCTCAATAAATACGATTGATTGATTGATTGATCTGTTAAGCGCTTACTATGTGCCAAGCACTGTTCTAAGCGCTGGGATAGATACAAGGTTATTAGGTTGTCTCACTGGGGGCTCACAGTCTTCACCCCCATTTTACGGATGAGGGAACTGAGGCCCAGAGAAGTGAAGTGACTTGCCCAAAGTCACACAGCTGACAAGTGGCGGAGCCGGGATTAGAACCCACGTCTTCTGACTCCCAAATCCGGGCTCTTGCCACTAGGCCACACTACTCCTATCCAGTAAGCCGTGGGTAATAATAATAATATCGGCATATTATTACTCTATTTATTTATTTATTTTACTTGTACATATCTATTCTATTGATTTTATTTTGTTAATATGTTTGGTTTTGTTCTCTGTCTCCCCCTTCTAGACTGTGAGCCCGCTGTTGGGTAGGGACCGTCTCTATATGTTGCCAACTTGTACTTCCCAAGCGCTTAGTCCAGTGCTCTGCACACAGTAAGCGCTCAATAAATACGATTGATTGATTGATTGATTGATTAGTACAGTGCTCTGCACGCAGTAAGCGCTCAATAAATACAATTGATTGATTGATTGATTAGTACAGGGCTCTGCACACAGTAAGCGCTCAATAAATATGATTGATTGATTGATTAGTACAGTGCTCTGCACACAGTAAGCGCTCAATAAATACAATTGATTGATTGATTGATTGATTAGTACAGTGCTCTGCACACAGTAAGCGCTCAATAAATACGATTGATTGATTGATCTGTTAAGCCCTTACTATGTGCCAAGCACTGTTCTAAGCGCTGGGATAGATACAAGGTTATTAGGTTGTCCCACTGGGGGGCTCACAGTCTTCATCCCCATTTTCCGGATGAGGGAACTGAGGCCTGGAGAAGCGAAGTGACTGGCCTAAAGGGCAAAATTAGAACCCATGACCTTTGACTCCCAAGTTTTTGGTCTTTCCACTGAGTCACGCTGAGGGTACTTACAAGCCGGGGCCACCAAGGTTTCGGCCAGCCCGAGGAGAGCGTACTGGGGTGTCAAGTGGGCGCAGGGCATGGCGGACGCCAGCAGCACCTTGCCGGATAACGTCTGCTCCACCAGAGGAAATCCCTTCCTGTGCATCTCCGTGAAGCCCGCGGCCACTAGTGACAGGGCGGCTACCAGGTGGCCGGCAACTGTAGAGACACCAGAATAATCAGCAGCATTCATCCATTCATTCAATCAATCAATCATCAATCAATCAATCAGTCGTACTTACTGAGCGCACAAATCGGCAACATGTAGGGCCGGTCCCTACCCGACTGTGAGCCCACTGTTGGGTAGGGACTTTCTCTATATGTTGCCAACTTGGACTTCCCAAGCGCTTAGTACAGTGCTCCGCACGTAGTAAGCGCTCAATAAATACGATTGATGATGATGAAAATAAATAGAAGAGTAAATATGGACAAGGAAAATAGAGTAATAAATCTGTACAAACATATATACAGGTACGTATACATATTGTGCATATTTATTACTCTATTTATTTTACTTGGACATAGCTATTCTATTTATTTTATTTTGTTAGTATGTTTGGTTTTGTTCTCTGTCTTCCCCCTTTTAGACTGTGAGCCCACCGTTGGGTAGGGACTGCCTCTAGATGTTGCCAATTTGTACTTTCCAAGCGCTTAGTACAGTGCTCTGCACGTAGTAAGCGCTCAATAAATACGATTGATGATGATGAAAATAAATAGAAGAGTAAATATGGACAAGGAAAATAAATAGAGTAATAAATCTGTACAAACATATATACAGGTACATATACATATTGTACATATTTATTACTCTATTTATTTTACTTGGACATAGCTATTCTATTTATTTTATTTTGTTAGTATGTTTGGTTTTGTTCTCTGTCTCCCCCTTCTAGACTGTGAGCCCACTGTTGGGTAGGGACTGTCTCTATATGTTGCCAATTTGTACTTCCCAAGCGCTTAGTACGGTGCTCTGCACATAGTAAGTGCTCAATAAATACGATTGATGATGATGAAAATAAATAGAAGAGTAAATATGGACAAGGAAAATAGAGTAATAAATCTGTACAAACGTATATACAGGTAAATATACATATTGTACATACTTGGACATAGCTATTCTATTTATTTTATTTTGTTAGTACGTTTGGTTTTGTTCTCTGTCTCCCCCTTTTAGACTGTGAGCCCACTGTTGGGTAGGGACTGTCTCTATATGTTGCCAACTTGTACTTCCCAAGCGCTTAGTACAGTGTTCTGCACATAGTAAGCGCTCAATAAATACGATTGATGATGATGAAAATAAATAGAAGAGTAAATATGGACAAGTAAAGTAAATAGAGTAATAAATCTGTACAAACATATATACAGGTACATATACATATTGTACATATTTATTACTCTATTTATTTTACTTGGACATAGCTATTCTATTGATTTTATTTTGTGAGTATGTTTGGTTTTGTTCTCTGTCTCCCCCTTTTAGACTGTGAGCCCACTATTGGGTAGGGACTGTCTCTAGATGTTGCCAATTTGTACTTTCCAAGTGCTTAGTACAGTGCTCTGCACGTAGTAAGCGCTCAATAAATACAATTGATGATGATGAAAATAAATAGAAGAGTAAATATGGACAAGGAAAATAGGGTAATAAATCTGTAGAAACATATATACAGGTACATATACATATTGTACATATTTATTACTCTATTTCTTTATTTATTTTACTTGGACATAGCTATTCTATTTATTTTATTTTGTTAGTATGTTTGGTTTTGTTCTCTGTCTCCCCCTTTTAGACTGTGAGCCCACCGTTGGGTAGGGACTGTCTCTAGATGTTGCCAACTTGGACTTCCCAAGCGCTTAGTCCAGTGCTCTGCACATAGTAAGCGCTCAATAAATACGATTGATGATGATGAAAATAAATAGAAGAGTAAATATGGACAAGAAAAATAAATAGAGTAATAGATCTGTATAAACATATATACAGGTACATATACATATTGTACATATTTATTACTCTATTTATTTATTTATTTTACTTGGACATAGCTATTCTATTTATTTTATTTTGTTAGTACGTTTGGTTTTGTTCTCTGTCTTCCCCCTTTTAGACTGTGAGCCCACTGTTGGGTAGGGACTGTCTCTAGATGTTGCCAATTTGTACTTTCCAAGCGCTTAGTACAGTGCTCTGCACATAGTAAGCGCTCAATAAATACGATTGATGATGATGAAAATAAATAGAAGAGTAAATATGGACAAGGAAAATAAATAGAGTAATAAATCTGTACAAAGATATATACAGGTACATATACATATGGTACATATTTATTACTCTATTTATTTATTTATTTATTTATTTTACTTGGACATAGCTATTCTATTTATTTTATTTTGTTAGTACGTTTGGTTTTGTTCTCTGTCTCCCCCTTTTAGACTGTGAGCCCACTGTTGGGTAGGGACTGTCTCTAGATGTTGCCAATTTGTACTTGCCAAGCGCTTAGTACAGTGCTCTGCATGTAGTAAGCGCTCAATAAATACGATTGATGATGATGAAAATAAATAGAAGAGTAAATATGGACAAGGAAAATAAATAGAGTAATAAATCTGTACAAACATATATACAGGTACATATACATATTGTACATATTTATTATTCTATTTATTTATTTTACTTGGACATAGCTATTCGATTTATTTTATTTTGTTAGTATGTTTGGTTTTGTTCTCTGTCTCCCCCTTTTAGACTGTGAGCCCACTGTTGGGTAGGGACTGTCTCTAGATGTTGCCAACTTGGACTTCCCAAGCGCTTAGTACAGTGCTCTGCACATAGTAAGTGCTCAATAAATACGATTGATGATGATGAAAATAAATGGAAGAGTAAATATGGACAAAGAAAATAGAGTAATAAATCTGTACAAACATATATACAGCTACATATACATATTGTACATATTTATTACTCTATTTTTTTTACTTGTACATAGCTATTCTATTTATTTTATTTTGTTAGTATGTTTGGTTTTGTTCTCTGTCTCCCCCTTTTAGACTGTGAGCCCACTGTTGGGTAGGGACTGTCTCTAGATGTTGCCGATTTGTATTTCCCAAGCGCTTAGTATAGTGCTCTGCACATAGTAAGCGCCCAATAAATACGATTGATGATGATGAAAATAAATAGAAGAGTAAATATGGACAAGGAAAATAGAGTAATAAATCTGTACAAACATATATACAGGTACATATTCATATTGTACATACTTGGACATAGCTATTCTATTTATTTTATTTTGTGAGTATGTTTGGTTTTGTTCTCTGTCTCCCCCTTTTTGGACTGTGAGCCCACTGTTGCATAGGGACTGTCTCTATATGTTGCCAATTTGTACTTGCCAAGCGCTTAGTACAGTGCTCTGCACATAGTAAGCGCTCAATAAATACGATTGATGATGATGAAAATAAATAGAAGAGTAAATATGGACGAGGAAAATAAATAGAGTAATAAATCTGTACAAACATATATACAGCTACATATACATATTGTACATATTTATTACTCTATTTATTTATTTATTTTACTTGGACATAGCTATTCTATTTATTTTATTTTGTGAGTATGTTCGGTTTTGTTCTCTGTCTCCCCCTTTTAGACTGCGAGCCCACCGTTGGGTAGGGACTGTCTCTAGATGTTGCCAATTTGTACTTCCCAAGCGCTTAGTACAGTGCTCTGCACATAGTAAGCGCTCAATAAATACGATTGATGATGATGAAAATAAATAGAAGAGTAAATATGGACAAGGAAAATAGGGTAATAAATCTGTACAAACATACATACAGCTACATATACATATTGTACATATTTATTACTCTATTTATTTATTTATTTTACTTGTACATAGCTATTCTATTTATTTTATTTTGTTAGTACGTTTGGTTTTGTTCTCTGTCTCCCCCTTTTAGACTGTGAGCCCACTGTTGGGTAGGGACTGTCTCTATATGTTGCCAATTTGTACTTGCCAAGCGCTTAGTACAGTGTTCTGCACGTAGTAAGCGCTCAATAAATATGATTGATGATGATGAAAATAAATAGAAGAGTAAATATGGACAAGGAAAATAAATAGAGTAATAAATCTGTACAAACATATATACAGGTACATATACATATGGTACATATTTATTACTCTATTTATTTATTTATTTATTTATCTTACTTGTACATAGCTATTCTATTTATTTTATTTTGTTAGTATGTTTGGTTTTGTTCTCTGTCTCCCCCTTTTAGACTGTGAGCCCACTGTTGGGTAGGGACTGTCTCTAGATGTTGCCAATTTGTATTTCCCAAGTGCTTAATATAGTGCTCTGAACATAATAAGCGCTCAATAAATATGATTGATGATGATGAAAATAAATAGGAGTAAATATGGACAAGGAAAATAGAGTAATAAATCTGTACAAACATATATACAGGAACATATTCATATTGTACATATTTATTACTCTATTTATTTATTTATTTATTTATTTTACTTGGACATAGCTATTCTATTTATTTTATTTTGTTAGTATGGTTGGTTTTGTTCTCTGTCTTCCCCCTTTTAGACTGTGAGCCCGCTGTTGGGTAGGGACTGTCTCTAGATGTTGCCAATTTGTACTTCCCAAGCGCTATGTACAGTGCTCTGCACATAGTAAGCGCTCAATAAATACGATTGATGATGATGAAAATAAATAGAAGAGTAAATATGGACAAGGAAAATAAATAGAGTAATAAATCTGTACAAACATATATACAGCTACATATACATATTGTACATATTTATTACTCTATTTATTTATTTATTTATTTATTTTACTTGTACATATCTATTCTATTTATTTCATTTTGTTAGTATGTTTGGTTTTGTTCTCTGTCTCCCCCTTTTAGACTGTGAGCCCACCTTTGGGTAGGGACTGTCTCTATATGTTGCCAATTTGTACTTGCCAAGTGCTTAGTACAGTGCTCTGCACATAGTAAGCACTCAATAAATACAACTGATGATGATGAAAATAAATAGAAGAGTAAATATGGACAAGGAAAATAGAGTAATAAATCTGTACAAACATATATACAGGTACATATGCATATTGTACATATTTATTACTCTATTTATTTATTTATTTATTTATTTATTTTACTTGGACATAGCTATTCTATTTATTTTATTTTGTTAGTATGTTTGGTTTTGTTCTCTGTCTCCCCCTTTTAGACTGTGAGCCCACTGTTGGGTAGGGACTGTCTCTATATGTTGCCAATTTGTACTTCCCAAGCGCTTAGTACAGTGCTCTGCACACAGTAGGTGCTCAATAAATACGATTGATGATGATATACAGGTGCTGTGGGGAGGGGAAGGAGGGAGGGCGAGAATGAGGCCCAGTGAGGAGGTGAGCGGCGGCGGTAGAGGAGCGGAGGGTGCGGACTGGGCCGGAAAAGGAGAGAAGGGAGGTGAGGTAGACCTCACCCAGACTGTAAGCCCACTGTTGGGTAGGGACTGTCTCTATATGTTGCCAATTTGTACTTCCCAAGCGCTTAGTACAGTGCTCTGCACACAGTAGGCGCTCAATAAATAAGATTGATGATGAGGAGGTAGGAAGGGGAGAGGGGATGGACAGCCTTGAAGCCAAGAGTGATGAGTCTGTGCTTGATTTATGCTCTTTGAGGGGTGGGATTCTATAATAATAATAATGTTGGCATTTGTTAAGCGCTTACTATGTGCGAAGCACTGTTCTAAGCGCTGGGGGGGGGTTTACAAAGTGATCAGGTTGTCCCCCGTGGGGCTCACAGTCTTCATCCCCATTTTACAGATGAGGGAACTGAGAAGTTAAGTGACTTGCCCAAGGTCACACAGCGGACATGTGGCGGAGCCGGGATTCGAACCCATGACCTCTGACTCCAAAGCCCGGGCTCTTTCCACTGAGCCACGCTGCTTCTATCTACTAACTCAACTGTCCCTTCCCAAGTGCTCATTACAGTGCTCTGCACCCAACAGCCCCTCAAGAAAGATTATTACTGGATTAATAGTGGCTTCTGCTCATAACTCTGTGAATCCCAAGTGGGACAACCTGATCACCTTGTATCCTCCCCAGCGCTTAGAACAGTGCTTTGCACATAGTAAGCGCTTAACAAATGCCATCATTATTATTATTATTATAACTCTGACCCCTTTCCCAGAGTTTTTATCCCGTCTCCATCTCCGTAGAGAGCAGGGAAATTTCCTTCAAAATATTCAGGAAGGTTGCACTTTCTACCAGCTGGGATAGAATTCCAGATCGGCGATCGTTTCGGAGCCGGAAAATCAATCCCGCGTTGAAATAGCTCTGCGCTGTTTTTGTTGGAAGAGGAGATGGGAGAGCCAAACGTCTTTCAGATTACGCCTAAGCAGATCAATCAATCAATCAATCAATCATATTTATTGAGTGCTTACTATGTGCAGAGCACTGTACTAAGCGCTTGGGAAGTACAAATTGGCAACATCTAGAGACAGTCCCTACCCAACAGTGGGCTCCCAGTCTAAAAGGGGGAGACAGAGAACAAAACCAAACATACTAACAAAATAAAATAAATAGAATAGATATGTACAAGTAAAATAAATAGATAAATAAATTTATTTATTTATAGATTTAAATGTAGTCACAATTTCGTCGGCCCGCTGAGTCTCTAAGCAGGGGAAGAGACGGGGAAATGGAGAGATGAATTCTAGCTGGGAAAGTTGGAAGAGTTTAGGATTTTTTTTTTAATGTATTTGTTAAGTGTCCCAGGCACTGTACTAAGCGTTGGAGTAGATACACGCTAATCAGGTTGGACACCTGATTAGGAGAAGCAGCGTGGCTAAGTGGAAAGCACACAGGCTTGGGAGTCAGAGGTCGTGGGTTCTAATCCCGGCTCTGCCACTTGTCTGGTGTGTGACTTTGGGCGAGTCGCTTAACTTCTCTGTGCCTCAGTTCCCTCATCTGTAAAATGGGGATTGAGACTGTGAGCCTCATGTGGGACAACCTGATTACCTTGTATTCCCCCCCGCCCCAGCGCTTAGAACAGTGATTGGTGCATAGTAAGCACTTAACAAATGCCATCATTATTATCTGTATATATGTTTGTACATATTTATTACTCTATTTATTGATTTATTTATTTTAC
Source organism: Tachyglossus aculeatus (assembly GCF_015852505.1). Lineage (NCBI taxonomy): Eukaryota > Metazoa > Chordata > Mammalia > Monotremata > Tachyglossidae > Tachyglossus > Tachyglossus aculeatus. The sequence goes on from NC_052067.1 coordinate 171,728,555, forward strand.
TTGTACATATCTATTCTATTTATTTTATTTTGTTAGTATGTTTGGTTTTGTTCTCTGTCTCCCCCTTTTAGACTGTGAGCCCACTGTTGCATAGGGACTGTCTCTATATGTTGCCAATTTGTACTTGCCAAGCGCTTAGTACAGTGCTCTGCACATAGTAAGCGCTCAATAAATACGATTGATGATGATGAAAATAAATAGAAGAGTAAATATGGACAAGTAAAATAAATAGAGTAATAAATCTGTACAAACATATATACAGGTACATATACATATTGTACACATTTATTACTCTGTTTATTTATTTTACTTGGACATAGCTATTCTATTTATTTTATTTTGTTAGTATGTTTGGTTTTGTTCTCTGTCTCCCCCTTTTAGACTGTGAGCCCACTGTTGGGTAGGGACTGTCTCTAGATGTTGCCAATTTGTACTTCCCAAGCGCTTAGTACAGTGCTCTGCACATAGTAAGCACTCAATAAATACGATTGATGATGATGATGACACAGTCCATGTCCCACTTGGAACTCGTGGCGTTAATCCCTAGTTATAGATGAGATCACTGAGGCGCAAACAAATGTGGCCTAGTGGGTACAGTAGGATTTGGGAGTCAGAAGGTCCTGGGTTCTAATCCCGGCTCCACCGCTTGTCTGTTGTGTTACCTTGGGCAAGTCACTTAGTACAGTGCTCTGCACACAGTAAGCGCTCCATAAATACGCTTGATTGATTGATTCTCCCTGCCTCAGTTCCCTCATCTGTAGTAATAATAATAATAATAATGATGGCATTTATTGAGTGCTTACTATGATGACGATGGCATTTGTTAAGCGCTTACTATGTGCCAAGCACTGTTCTAAGCGCTGGGGCGATACAAGGTGATCACGTTGTCCCAAGTGGGGCTCACAGTCTTAATCCCCATTTTTACAGATGAGGTAACTGAGGCTCAGAGAAGCTAAGTGACTTGCCCAAGGTCACACAAGGTTACTATGTGCAAAGCACTGTTCTAAGCGCTGGGGAGGTTACAAGGTGATCAGGCTGTCCCACGGGGGGCTCACGGTCTTCATCCCCATTTTACAGATGAGGGAACTGAGGCACGGAGGAGTGAAGTGACTTGCCCAGGGTCACACAGTTGACAAGCGGCAGATCCGGGATTAGAACCCATGACCTCTGACTCTAAAGCCCGGGCTCTTTCCATTGAGCCAGGCTGCTTCTCCGTAAAATGGGGATGAAGACTGTGAGCCCCACGTGGGACAACCTGATGACATTGTGTCTCCCCCAGCGCTTAGAACAGTGCTTGGCACATAGTAAGCACTTAAAAAATGCCATCATTATTACTGAGAACCCACTGTGGACATGGTCCTGGACTAAGCACTGGGAGAGCGCAGAAGAGGTGGCATGTCAGCACTAATTATAATAATAATTATTATAATATTCTTATTTTTCACCCACTCCTTTGGAGAACGCATTTTTAAGATGGCATATGTAAAGCATTTACTATGCGTCAGGCACTGTACTAAGCGCTAGGGTGGATACAAGCAAACCGAATTGGACACAGTCTCTGTCCCACATGGGGCTCACAATCTCAACCCCCATTTTGCAGATGAGAAAACTGAGGCCCGGAGAAGTGAAGTGACTTGCCCAAGGTCACACAGCAGACAAATGTCGGCGGCTGGATTAGAACCTACAACCTTCTGACGCCCAGGCCCGGGCTCTAATGATTTGATATAAATTATTGATTTATGTTAATCTTTAATGCTTTAGAGAAGCGGCGTGGCTCAGTGGAAAGAGCGCGAACTTGGGAGTCAGAGGTCATGGGTTCAAATCCCGGCTCCACCGCTTGTCAGCTGTGTGACTTTGGGCAAGTCACTTCACTTCTGTGCCTCAGTTCCCTCATCTGTAAAATGGGGATGAAGACTGTGAGCCCCCCCCATGGGACAACCTGATCACCTTGTATCCTCCCCAGCGCTTAGAACAGTGCTTTGCACATAGTAAGGGCTTAACAAATGCCATTATTATTATTATTATTATTCTCTGTTCCTCAGTTACCTCATCTGTAAAATGGGGATGAAGACTGTGAGCCCCCCGTGGGACAACCTGATCACCTTGTATCCTCCCCAGTGCTTAGAACAGTGCGTTGCACATAGTAAGTGCTTAACAAATGTTATTATTATTATTATTATTAGTATTATTATTATTATTCTCTGTTCCTCAGTTACCTCATCTGTAAAATGGGGATGAAGACTGTGAGCCCCCCGTGGGACAACCTGATCACCCTGTATCCTCCCCAGCGCTTAGAACAGTGCTTTGCCCATAGTAAGTGCTTAACAAATGCCATTATTATTATTATTATTCTCTGTTCCTCAGTTACCTCATCTGTAAAATGGGGATGAAGACTGTGAGCCCCCCCGTGGGACAACCTGATCACCTTGTATCCTCCCCAGCGCTTAGAACAGTGCTTTGCCCATAGTAAGTGCTTAACAAATGCCATTATTATTATTATTATTATTCTCTGTTCCTCAGTTACCTCATCTGTAAAATGGGGATGAAGACTGTGAGCCCCCCGTGGGACAACCTGATCACCCTATATCCTCCCCAGCGCTTAGAACAGTGCTTTGCCCATAGTAAGTGCTTAACAAATGCCATTATTATTATTATTATTATTATTCTCTGTTCCTCAGTTACCTCATCTGTAAAATGGGGATGAAGACTGTGAGCCCCCCCGTGGGACAACCTGATCACCTTGTATCCTCCCCAGCGCTTAGAACAGTGCTTTGCCCATAGTAAGTGCTTAACAAATGCCATTATTATTATTATTATTATTCTCTGTTCCTCAGTTCCCTCATCTGTAAAATGGGGATGAAGACTGTGAGCCCCCCGTGGGACAACCTGATTACCTTGTATTCTCCCCAGCACTTAGAACAGTGCTTTGCACATAGTAAGCGCTTAACAAATGCCATCATTATTATTATATGAATGTCTAGACTGAAAACACCTTACGGGCAGGGAACAGGTCTGCTAACTTTGTTGTACTGTCTTCTCCCAAGCGCTTAGTACAGTGCTCTGCACCTAGTAAGCGCTCAATAAATACCATTGATTGATCAATAGTAGGCGGGAGACTGTGTTGAGGTTTTTATGCAGGGCTGTCGTCCCCAGAGATGGAAAAGTAGAAGAGAAACCCTCCTTGGCTGCTCTTGAGAAGCAGCATGGCACAGTGGTGACAAGGTCATGGGTTCTAATCCTGGCTCCACCACTTGTCCGCTGTGTGTCCTGGGGCAAATCACTTCACTTCTCTGTGCCTCAGTTCCCTCATCTGGAAAATGGGGATGGAGACCGTGAACCCCATGTGGGACAGGGACTGTATCCAACCCGATTTGCTGGTAATATAATAATAATAATGGCATTTATTAAGCGCTTACTATGTGCAAAGCACTGTTCTAAGCGCTGGGGGGATACAAGGTGATCAGGTTGTAATAATAATAATAATGATGGCATTTATAAAGGGCTTACTATGTGCAAAGCACTGTACTAAGCGCTGGGGAGGTTACAAGGTGATCAGATTGTCCCACATGGGGCTCACAGTCTTAATCTCTATTTTACAGATGAGGTAACTGAGGCACAGAGAAGTTAAATGACTTGCCCAAAGCCACACAGCTGACAAGTGGCAGAGCTGGGATTAGAACCCGTGACCTCTGGCTCCCAAGCCCCGGCTTTTTCCACTGGGCCGCGCTGCTTCTCATTTTAGACTCTTCTAGACTGTGAGCCCGCTGTTGGGTAGGGACCGTCTCTATATGTTGCCAACTTGTACTTCCCAAGCGCTTAGTCCAGTGCTCTGCACACAGTAAGCGCTCAATAAATACGATTGAATGAATGAATGAATGAATTTTACTTCTCCGGGCCTCAGTTCCCTCATCTGGAAATTGGGGATTAAGACTGTGAGCCCCACGTGGGACAACCTGATCACCTTGTATCCCCCCAGTGCTTAGAAAGGTGCTTTGCACATAGTAAATGCTTAACAAATATTATTATTATTATTATTATTGTTATTGTTATTATTATTCCTAAGGATTCTGGATCACACTTCTTGCCTTGTTTCCTTGGAAGTTACTTAAAATCCAAGCTCGTGGCCTCCTGCTGGGTAATATACCTCCACTCTGCATAAGGCTCAATAACTGTCTTAATTAGACTAATTTTAGTCAGATTAATACACGGGTATTTCATCCCTCGCTGTGCCGAACTTCACGCAGGGCTGAATTTAATTAATTCAGCAGCCAGCGGAAACTCTGATGGGATTCATATTTTAGTACCAAAGAGGCTCCAAGGAAAGAGAAGCGGCGTGGCTCAGCGGAAAGAGCCCGGGCTTTGGAGTCAGAGGTCATGGGTTCGAATCCCGGCTCCACCACAAGTCTGCTGTGTGACCTTGGGCAAGTCACTTCACTTCTGTGAGCCTCAGTTGCCTCATCTGTAAAAATGGGGATTAAGACTGTGAGCCCCACGTGGGACCACTTGATCACACTGTATCCTCCCAGCGCTTAGAACAGTGCTTTGCACATAGTAAGCGCTTAACAAATGCCATTATTATTATTAAATGTGCCCAGAAACGGAATAGGATAAGGAGGTTGAATTCATTCAATCTTTCATTCAGTGGTATTTACTGAGCACTTGCTGTGTGCCCGGCACTGTACTAAGCGGCCCTTCCCCATAGCACCTGTATATATGTATATATGTTTGTACATATTTATTACTCTATTTATTTATTTATTTTACTTGCACATATCTATTCTATTTATTTTATTTTGTTAGGATGTTCGGTTTTGTTCTCTGTCTCCCCCTTTTAGACTGTGAGCCCACTGTTGGGTAGGGACTGTCTCTAGATGTTGCCAACTTGGACTTCCCAAGCGCTTAGTACAGTGCTCTGCACACAGTCAGCGCTCAATAAATACGATTGATTGATTGATTGATTGATTGATTGAGAGTACGGTGTAACAATAACCAGACATCTTCCCTGCCTACAACGAGCTCGCTCGAAGACAAGCTTATAGCTCGTCTTCGTCTTCCTGTGGGAAATCCCTCGGTTCAGGAGTTAAGAGGCCTGGGTTCTAATCTTGCCGGCTGCTCGCCTGCTGTGTGACCTTGGGCAAGTCATTTCAGTCCTCAGGGGCCTCAGTTTCCTCACCTTCAAAATGGGGATTCATCTTTGGATGGTCAGCCCCAGCTGCGAAGGGGGCTGTGTCTGATCTGCACACAGTAAGCGCTCACTAAATACGATTGATCAATCGATCAATCGTATTTAGTGAGCGCTTACTGTGTGCAGAGCACTGTACTAAGCGCTTGGGAAGGGATCTGATTTTTTTTTTAACTTAAGCGCTTACTATGTGCCAAGCACTGGACTCATTGCTGGAGTAGTTTCAAGATAAGAGGGATTCACAGTCTAAGGAGAAAGTAGCAGGGTTGAGTGCCTTTTGTGTAGATGAGGAAGCGGAGGCACAGAGAAGTCAAGTGACTTGCCCGAGATCACACAGGAGGTACATGGCAGCGCGGGGATTAGAACCCAGCTCCTTCTGACTCGCGGGCCCTCATCGGTGAGCCCCACATGGGTCAACCCGATGACCTTGTATTTACCCCAGCGCTTAGAACAGTGCTTGGCACATAGTAGGTGCTTAACAAATACCATTATTATTATTATTATTAACAAATGCCATAATTATTATCATTATCTGTAAAATGGGGATGGAGACGGTGGGAAGGGGACTTTGTCCAACTTGATTTGTTTGCGTCCTCCCCAGCACTTAGTATAGTGCCTGCCATTTAGTAAGCACTTAACAAATACCACTATTATTATTATTATTATCCAGGAGGACACACTGCTTCTCTAATATTTAAATATTTATCTATTTACTTGTACATATCTATTCTATTTATTTTATTTTGTTAGTATGTTTGGTTTTGTCTCCCCCTTTTAGACTGTGAGCCCACTGTTGGGGAGGGACTGTCTCTAGATGTTGCCAATTTGTACTTCCCAAGCGCTTAGTACAGAGCTCTGCACACAGTAAGCGCTCAATAAATACGATTGATGATGATGATGATAATATGATTTCCTACAAAAATGTTCAGAGCACGTTTCTCCGCTCATCAAGAACCGCCACTGGTTGCCCAGCCACCTCTGCCTCAAACAGAAACGGGTCACCCTTGGCTTTACAGCGTGGCTCAGTGGAAAGAGCCCGGGCTTTGGAGTCAGAGGTCATGGGTTCAAATCCCGGCTCTGCCAATTGTCAGCTGTGTGACTTGGGCAAGTCACTTCACTTCTCTGGGCCTCAGTTACCTCATCTGGAAAACGGGGATTAAGACTGTGAGCCCCCCGTAGGACAACCTGATCACCTTGTAACCTACCCAGCGCTTAGAACAGTGCTTTGCACAGAGTAAGCGCTTAATAAATGCCATTATTATTGTCACTTCACTTCTCTGGGACTCAGTTCCCTCATCTGGAAAATGGGGATTAGAAGCGTGAGCCGCCTCCTCCTCCCTCCTTCCTCCTTCCCCCTCCTCCCGCTCCCCATCCCCCCCACCTTACCTCACACAGTACCTATAATATTAATAATAATAATAATAATGTTGGTATTTGTTAAGCGCTTACTATGTGCAAGGCACTGTTCTAAGCGCTGAGGTAGATACAAGGTAATCAGGTTGTCCCACGTGGGACTCACAGTCTTCATCCCCATTTTACAGATGAGGGAACTGAGGCCCAGAGAAGTGAAGTGACTTGCCCAAAGTCGCACAGCTGACAAGTGGCAGAGCCGGGATTTGAACCCACGACCTCTGACTCCAAAGCCCAGGCTCTTTCCACTGAGCCACGCTGCTACCGATATATATGTATATATGTCTGTACGTATTTATTACTCTATTTATTTATTTATTTTATTTGTACATATTTATTCTATTTAGACTGTGAGCCCACTGTTGGGTAGGGACTGTCTCTATATGTTGCCAACTTGTACTTCCCAAGCGCTTAGTCCAGTGCTCTGCACACAGTAAGCGCTCAATAAATACGATTGATTGATTGATTGATTTTGTTAATATGTTTTATTTTGTCGTCCATCTCCCCCTTCTAGACTGTGAGCCCGCTGTTGGGTAGGGACCGTCTCTAGATGTTGCCAACTTGGACTTCCCAAGCGCTTAGTCCAGTGCTCTGCACACAGTAAGCGCTCAATAAATGCGATTGGAATGAATGAATGAAAGTGAGCCCCACATGGGACAACCTGATTACCTTATATCTACCCCAGCGCTTAGAACAGTGCTTGGCAAATAGTAAGCGCTTAACAAATACGGTGATATTCATTGTTATTATGCTCCCCTCACTGATATGGGAAGTGACTGTGAGCCCACTGTTGGGTAGGGACCGTCTCTATATGTTGCCAATTTGTACTTCCCGAGCGCTTAGTACAGTGCTCTGCACACAGTAAGCGCTCAATAAATACGATTGATAATGATGATGAAGTGACTGGTTATTTCTTGGACGAGACAGGGCCCTTCCCAACAGGCCCAAGGAGGGTCAGGAAGCTGGGGAATTCATTCATTCATTCATTCAATCGTATTTATTGAGCGCTTACTGTGTGCAGAGCACTGGACTAAGCGCTTGGGAAGGACAAGCTGGTAACATATAGAGACGGTCCCTACCCAACAGCGGGGGGGAAGGTGGGCAGACTTACTGATGGCTCCCGAGGGGGCGAGAAGACCCCCGTCGGGGCAGGGCCGGAGGTTGCGGACGACGTCGAAGAGCGGTAGCAGAACCAGCGATGGCAGCACGCTGACGACATTCATCGCCGCGATGGGGAGGAGAAACCCCTTCAGACTCAGGGTGGAATTCATCATTTGCAGGTAGTATCCCGCCGGAATCTGCCCTCGGGAATAATAATGATGGTATTTGGGAAGCGCTTACTATGTGCCGGCCACTGTTCTCAGCGCCGGGGTAGATACAAGGTCATCGGGTTGTCCCGTGTCTTAATTCCCATTTGACAGATGAGAAAACTGAGGCACAGAGAAGTGAAGTGACTGGCCCAAAGTCACACAGCTGGTAAGTGGCGGCCAGGGCCAGACACTGTACTTAAGCGCTGGAAGATAATAATAATAATAATAATAATAATAATAATGGCATTTATTAAGCGCTTACTATGTGCAGAGCACTGTTCTAAGCGCTGGGGAGGTTACAAGATGATCAGCTTGTCCCACGGGGGGCTCACGATCCAATTCCCCATTTTACAGATGAGGGAACTGAGGCACAGAGAAGTGAAGTGACCGGCCCAAAGTCACACAGCTGACAATTGGTAGAGCCGGGATTCGAATCCATGAACTCTGACTCCAAAGCCCGGGCTCTTTCCATCGAGCCACGCTGCTTCCCAATCTTCATTAATCTTCATTAATAGTCATCACTGGGGGATTTCATTCTGTGGCTCAGTGGAAAGAACCCGGGCTTGGGAGACAGAGGTCATGGGTTCTAATCCTGGTTCCGCCACTTGTCAGCTGGGTGACTTTGGGCAGGCCACTTCACTTCTCTCGGCCTCAGTTCCCTCATCTGTCAAATGGGGATTAAGATTGTGAGCCCCACGTGGGACAGCCCGATTACCTTGTATCCTCCCCAGCACTTAGAACAGTGCTTGGCACATACATAAGCGCTTAACACATGCCATCATTACTATTATTATTATTATTTATTTGTTTATTGAGTGCTTATTGGGTGTAGAGCACTGTACTGAGCGCTTGGGAGGGTACAATACCACAATAATAATAATAATGATAATAATAATAATAATAATGGTATTTGTTAAGCGCTTACTAAGTGCCGGGCACTGTTCTCAGTGCCGGGCACTGTTCTCAGCGCCGGGGTAGATACAAGGTCATCGGGTTGTCCCGTGTCTTAATCTCCATTTGACAGATGAGGGAACTGAGGCACAGAGAAGTGAAGTGACTGGCCCAAAGTCACACAGCTGACAAGTGGCGGCTTACCAAGTGCTACTAAACTAAGCGCTGGAAGATAATCTTCATTAATAGTCATAACTTTGTGGCTCAGTGGAAAGAACCCGGGCTTGGGAGGCAGAGGTCATGGGTTCTAATCCTGGCTCCGCCACTTGTCAGCTGGGTGACTTTGGGCAGGCCGCTTCACTTCTCTCGGCCTCAGTTCCCTCATCTGTCAAATGGGGATTAAGATTGTGAGCCCCGCGTGGGACAACCCGATTACCTTGTATCCTCCCAGCGCTTAGAACAGTGCTTGGCACATAGTAAGCACTTAACAAATACCATCATTATTATTATTATTATTCGTCTGTTGGATCATGTTTATTGAGTGCTTATTGGGTGTAGAGCACTGTACTGAGTGCTTGGGAGGGTACAATACCAGAATAATAATAATAATAATAATGATAATAATAATGATGGTATTTGTTAAGTGCTTACAATGGGCCAAGCACTGTTCTAAACGCTGGGGTAATAATAATAATAATAATAATAATAATAATAATAATGATGATGGCATTTGTTAAGCGCTTACTATGTGCCGAGCACTGTTCTCAGTACCGGGGTAGATACGAGGTCATCAGACTGAGCCCCCTTCTTCTTCTCCCTCTCCCCATCCCCCCTGCCCTACCTCCTTCCCCTCCCCACAGCCACTGTATAGATGTTTGTACAGATTTATTACTCTATTTATTTTACTTGTACATATTTACTCTTCTATTTATTTTATTTTGTTAATATATTTAGTTTTTTTGTCTGTCTCCCCTTTCTAGACTGTGAGCTCGCTGTTGGGTAGGGACCGTCTCTAGATGTTGCCAACTTGGACTTCCCAAGCGCTTAGTCCAGTGCTCTGCACGCAGTAAGTGCTCAATAAATGCGATTGATAGAATGAATGAATGAATCAGGTTGTCCCATGTCTTAATCCCCATTTGACAGATGAGGGAACTGAGGCACAGAGAAGTGAAGTGACTTGCCCAGAGTCACACAGCTGATAAGTGGCGGGGCCGGGATTAGAGCCCGGGCTTTTTCCACTAAGCCAAGCTGCTTCTCCAATAAACAGACACAGTCCCTGCCCTATTGGTTAAGTGCTTACTGTGTTTGCTGGGCTCTGTACTAAGCGCTTGGGAGGATACAAGTAAAATGCACTGGACACAGCCCCTGTCCTACGTGGGACTCACGGTCTCCACCCCCATTTTACAGGGGAGGGAACTGAGGCCCGGAGAAGTGAAGTGATTAGCCCAAAGTCACCCAGCTGACAAGGCAGGGGAAGCCCTGTCTGTGCCCTCATAGGCCTGGTGAATCTGCCCTCTTTTTTTAATGGAATTTGTTAATCAGTTAATCGATCATATTTATTGAGTGCTTACTGGTTGCAGAGCACTGTAGTACGCGCTTGGGAGCCTACTATAGAACAATAAATACACACATTCCCTACCCACAAGAGGCTTACAGTCTAGAGGGCCCACTGTTGGGTAGGGACCATCTCTATATGTTGCCAACTTGTACTTCCCAAGCGCTTAATACAGTGCTCTGCACACAATAAGTGCTCAATAAATACTATTGAATGAATGAATGAATATTATGAGCGAGGCAATGTACTAAGCACTGAGGTAGATAGTTAATCAGGTTGGACACAGTCCCTGTCCCACATGGGGCTCACACCTCTTACTCCCCATTTTACAGATGAGGCAACTGAGGGCAGAGGAGGTTATGTGACTCGTCCAAGGTCACGCAGCAGATATGTAGCAGAGCCGGGATTACAACCCAGGCTTTTCTGACACCCAGGCCCGGGCTCGATCCACTAAGCTACACTGCTCAATCCGTCAATCGTATTTATAGGGCGCTTACTGTGTGCTGAGCGTCGTACTAAGAGCTTGGGAGAGGACAACAGAACGACAAACAGGCACATTCCCTGCCCACAACGAGCTGACAGTCTAAAAGGCTGACAAGCGGCGGAGTCAGGATTAGAATTCACATTCTCTCTCTTCGATTTTTCTCTCTCTCTCACTCTTCCCTCAATCCTATTTGTGTGATGCTATTGTTGCTCTCCCTTTTATGCTATCGATGCCTGTTTTGATGCTATGGATGCCTGTCTACTTGTTTTGTTTTGTTGTCTGCCTCCCCCTTCTAGACTGTGAGCCTGTTGTTGGGGAGGGATTGCCTCTGTTGCCGAATTGTACTTTCCAAGCGCTTAGTACAGTGCTCTACACATAGTAAGCAATAATTAGGATTCTCTCTCACACACATTCTCTCTTCCCCTTCTCTGTCTTCCCTTCTTGTTATTTTGCCTCTATTCCTTTCTTTCTCTCTCCTTTTCTCTCTCAAACATCCTCTCTTCCCCTTCTCTGTTTTATAGTAAGCAATAAATAGGATTCTCTCTCTCACACATTCTCTCTTCCCCTTCTGTCTTCCCTTCTTGTTATTTTGCCTCTATTCCTTTCTTTCTCTCTTCTTTTCTCTCTCAAACATCCTCTCTTCCCCTTCTCTGTTTTCCCTTCTTCTTATTTTGCCTCTATTCCTTTCTCTTTTTCCTACTCCATCTTTCCCCTTTCCCCCCCTCATTCTCTCTCACTTTCCTCATTTCTTTTTCTTCTTCCCTCTCTCCATCTCTCTCTCTCTCACACATTCTCTTTTCCCCTTATCTGTCTTCCCTTTTTCTTGTTCTCTATTTTTGCCTCCATAGCTTTCTTTCTCTCACTCCATCTCTCCTTGTCCTCTCTCATACTCTCTCACTTTTTTTCCTCATCTTTCTTGCTTTCTGTTTGCCTCTATTCCTTTCTCTTTCTCTCACTCCACTTCTCTTTCCCCCGTCATTCTCTCTCACATTCTCTTCTCTCATCTTTCTTTTACACCTTCTTTCTCTCTCTTTCCCTCCCTCCTTCTTTACCCTTTTCTTGCACTCTCTCCCACTGTCTCTTCCCCTTTTCTCTTAGTCTTTCTTTTCCTCTCTCTCTCTCAGGCCCTTTCCCTCTCCCCTCCCTCTCTTCCTCTTTCTCCTTTCCTCTTTCTTTCTCACTCTTTCTCCACCCTCTCATTCTCCCTCTCTCTTCTCTCATCTCTCTCTCTCTCACACATGCTCTCTTCACCTTCTCTGATTTCCCTTCTTGCTATTTTGCCTTCATTCCTTTCTCTTTCTCTCACTCCATCTCTCCCCTTTCATAGTCTCACTTTCTCTTCCCTCATCTCTCTCTTTTTCTCTTTCTCTCTTTCCTTCCCTCCTTTTCTCTCCCTCTCTTGCACTCTCTCTCTTCCCCTCTCACTCTCTTCCCCTTTTCTCTTTCACTCTCTCCCCCCATTCCTTTCTCTGTAAATTCCTCTCTCTTTCCCCTCTCCCTCTTTTGCTCTCTTTACTCATCTCTTTCTTTCTCACTTTACCCTCTCATTCTCCCTCACTCTCTCTTTTCTCATCTCTCTCTCCTTCTCTCTCACACATTCTCTTTCCCTTTCTCTGTCTTCCCTTCTTGTTATTTTGCCTCTATTCCTTTCTTTCTCTCTCCTTTTCTCTCTTACACATCCTCTCTTCCCCTTCTCTGTTTTCCCTTGTTATTTTGCCTCTATTCCTTTCTCTTTCTTCCTCTAATACTCTCTCACTTTCTCTTCCCTCATCTCTCTCTTCTTCACTGTCTTTATCCTTCCCTTCTTTTCTTCCCCTCTAGCTCTCTCTTCCCCACTCACTCTCTTCCCCTTTTCCTTCTCACTCTCTTCCCCCCTCAATTCCTTTCTCTGCTCTCTTTCCCCTCCCTCTCTTGCTCTCTTTCCTCATCTCTTTCTTTCTCACTCTCTCCATCCTCTCAATCTCTCTCACTCTCTTTTCCCTCACCTCTTTCTTTCTCCTCCCCCCCCATTCTTTCTTTTCCCTTTTTCTTGCTCTCTATTTTCCCTCTATTCTCTTTCTTGCTATTTTGCCTCTATTCTCTTCTCTTTCTCTCACTCCATCTCTCTTTTCCCTCTCATTCCCTCTCATTCTTTTCCCTCATCTTTCTCTTTTATGCTCTCTCCCCCTGCCTCTTTCTTTCCTCCTTTCTCTCGCACTTTCTCTCTTCCTCCTCACTCTCTTCTTCCTCACTCTCTTTCTCTTTCTCCTTACCTCTTTCTTCACTCTTTCTCTGCCCTCTCATTTTCTCTCATTCTCTTTTTCCTCATCTCTTTCTCTATTCTTCCCTCCCTCCTGCTCTTCCTGACACATTCTTTCTCTTCCCCTTCTCCCTCTTCCCTTTATTTTACTCTCTGTTTCTTTCTCTTTCTCTTACTCCATCTCTCTAATTTCTCTCTCCTTCTCTCTCACATTCTTTTTCCTCATCTTTCTCTCTTTTATTCTCTCTTCCCCTCCCTCCAGCTCTCCCTCTCTCTTTCTCTCACACTCTCTCTTCCCCCTCCCTCTCTTCCTCTCTCTGTCCTTACGTCTTTCTTCCTCACTCTTTCTCCGCCCTCTCATTTTCTCACTCTTTTTTCCCTAATCTCTCTTTCTCACTTTCTCTTGTCTCCCCCTCTGTCTCCCCCTTCATTCTCTCTCTTCCTCTTTCCTCACTCAATCTCTTTTCCCTCTATTCCTTTCTCTTTCTCTCACTCCTTCTCTCTCTTCCCTCTATAATTCTCTCTCCTCTCCTCATCTCTTTCTTTCTTACTATTTTTCTCTTCATCTTTTTCTCTCAATTTCTCTGCATTTCCCTGCTTCTCTCTTTCTCTTTTTCTCTCTCTCTCCCACTCACCCATCTCCTGACCATGGGCAAAACTAGCAAGCGCTTAGTACAGTGCTCTGCACACAGTAAGCGCTCAATAAATGTGACTGACTGAATAGTGAGTTCCCAAGATGCTTTTTTCCTAAGGACCACTGGGAAGCAGCATGGCCTAGTGGCTACAGCCTGTGCCTGGGAATCAGAAGGTCATGGGTTCTAATCCTGACCATGCCACATGTCTGCTGGGTGATGCCAGGCAAGTCACTCCACTTCTCTGTGCCTCAGTTCCCTCGTCGGCAAAATGGGGATGGAGACTGTGAGCCCCACATGGGACAGGGGCTGTGTCCAACTTGATTTGCTTGGATTCACCCCAGCGCTTAGTACAGTGCCTGCCACATAGCAAGAGAAGCAGTGTGGCTCAGTGATAAGAGCCCAGGCTTGGGAGTCAGAGGTCATGGGTTCCAATCCCGGCTCTTCCACTTGTCTGTTGTGTGACCGTGGGCAAGTCACTTCACTTCTCTGTGCCTCAATTACCACATCTGTAAAACGGGGATGAAGACTGTGAGCTCCACGTGGGACAACCTGATCACCTTGTATCCCCCCTACTGAACCATTAGGAGAGTACAACAGTGAATCAATCAATCAATCAATCAATCAATCATATTTATTGAGCACTTATTGTGTGCAGAGCACTGTACTAAGCACTTGGGAAGTACAAGTTGGCAACATATAGAGACAGGCCCTACCCAACAGTGGGCTCACAGTCTAGAAATGAATGTAGACACATTCCTTGCTCTCAAGGAGTTAGTCCATTAGGAGACAGCAGCGTGGCTCAGTGGAAAGAGCCCGGGCTTTGGAGTCAGAGGTCATGGGTTCAAATCCCGGTTCCGCCACTTGTCAGTTGTGTGACTTTGGGCGAGTCGCTTCACTTCTCTGGGCCTCTGTTCCCTCCTCTGTAAAATGGGGGTGAAGACTGTGAGCCCCCCGTGGGACAGCCTGATCAAACAATCAATCAATTGTATTTATTGAGCGCTTACTGTGTGCAGAGCACTGGAATAAGCGCTTGGGAAGTACAAGTCGGCAACACATAGAGACAGTCCCTACCCAACGGCAGGCTCACAGTCTAGAAGGGGGAGACAGAGAACAAAACCAAACATACTAACAAAATAGAATAAATAGAATAGATATGTACAAGTAAGATAAATAAATAAATAGAGTAATAAATACGTACAAACATATAGACATATATACAGGTGCTGTGGGGAAGGGAAGGAGGTAAGATGGGAGGGGATGGAGAGGGGGACGATCACCTTGTAACCTCCGCAGTGCTTAGAACAGTGCTTTGCACGTAGTAAGTGCTTAATAAATGCCATCATTAGGTCGTGGGCTCAACGGCAAGAGCCCGGGCTTGGGAGTCTGAGGTCATGGGTTCAAGTCCCGGCTCCACCAATTGTCAGCTGTGTGACTTTGGGCAAGTCACTTCACTTCTCTGGACCTCAGTTACCTCCTCTGTAAAATGGGGATGAAGACTGTGAGCCCCCTGTGAGACAACCTGATCACCTTGTAACCTCCCCAGCGCTTAGAACAGTGCTTTGCACATAGTAAGCGCTTAATAAATGCCATTTTTATTATTATTCATTCAATCATATTTACTGAGCACTTATTGTGTACAGAGTGTTGTACTAAGCACTGGAAAGCACAATTAGGCAAGTACACAAGACTAATTCATTCATTTGATCGTATTTATTGAGCACTTACTGTGTTCTGAGCACTGTACTAAGCGCTTGGGAAAGGACGGTATAAAAATAAACAGACATATTCCCTGCCCACAAGGAGCTTACAGTCTAGAGAAGAGATTAGGAAACGGAGCTCCTTCCTCCACGTGGCCCAATGGTAATAATAATAATGATAATGTTGGTATTTGTTAAGCACTTACTATGTGCCAAGCACATACTAAGCACTGGGGGGGATAAAAGGTAATCAAGGTTGTCCCAGGGGGGGCTCACAGTCTTCACCCCCATTTTCCAGATGAGGGAACTGAGGCCCAGAGAAGTGAAGTGACTTGCCCAAAGTCACACAGTTGACAAGTGGTGGAGGCAGGATTAGAACCCATGACCTATGACTCCCACGATTGGGCTCTTTCCACTGAGCCACGCTGCTTCTCTATGGTAAGAGCAGGAGGCTGGGGAATGGAAGACTGGGGTTCAAATTCCTCCTACTTATACGACAAGCCCCTCTGTGGGACCTGATTCACTGTGAGCCCCCCGTGGGACAACCTGATCACTCTGTAGCCTCCCCAGCACTTAGAACAGGGCTTTGCACATAGTAAGCGCTTAATAAATGCCCTCATTATTATTATTATTGTCTGCTGTGTGACCTTGGGCAAGTCACTTCACTTCTCTGGGCCTCAGTTCCCTCATCTGGAAAATGGGAGTTAGGACTGTGAGCCCCACATGGGACAGGCTGATCACCTTGTATCTCCCTTAGTGCTTAGAACAGTGCTTGGCACATAGTAAACACGTAACAAATACATTATTATTATTATTATTATTAATCCCGACTCCGCCACTTGTCTGCTGCGTGACCTTGAGCAAGTCACTTCACTTCTCTGTGCCTCAGTTCCCTCATCCGTAAAATGGGGATGAAGACTGTGAGCCCCATGTGGGGACAAGCTGATCACCTTGTATCTCCCTTAGTGCTTAGAACAGTGCTTGGCACATAGTAAACACGTAACAAATGCATTATTATTCTTATTAATCCCGACTCCTCCACTTGTCTGCTGTGTGACCTTGGGCAAGTCACTTCACTTCTCTGTGCCTCAGTGACCTCATCTGTAAAATGGGGATGAAGACTGTGAGCCCCACGTGGGGACAACCTGATCACCTTGTATTTCCCCCAGCACTTAGAACATTCATTCATTCAATCATATTTATTGAGCGCTTACTACGTGCACAGCACTGTACTAAGTGCTTGGAAAATCCAATTCGGCAACAGATACAGACAACCCCTACTCAACAACGAGCTCACGGTCTAGAAGGGGGAGACAGACAACAAAACAAAGTAGTTCTTGGCACATAATAATAATAATAATAATGGCATTTGTTAAAGCGCTTACTATGTGCAAAGCACTGTTCTAAGCGCTGGGGAGGTTACAAGGGGATCAGGTTGTCCCACGGGGGGCTCACAGTTTTAATCCCCATTTTACAGATGAGGTCACTGAGGCCCAGAGAAGTTAAGTGACTTGCCCAAAGTCGCACAGCTGAACGTTGACGGAGCCTTGATTTGAACCCATGACCTCTGACTCCAAAGCCCAGGCTCTTTCCACTGAGCCATGCTGCTTCTCAAATACAATAACAAATACAATAATAATGTATTATTAGGTGCTTAACAAATACAATAATAATAATAATAATAATAATGATGGCATTTGTTAAGCGCTTACTATGTGCCAAGCACTCTTCTAGACTGTGAGCCCACTGTTGGGTAGGGACCGTCTCTATATGTTGCCAACTTGTACTTCCCAAGCGCTTAGTACAGTGTTCTGCACACAGTAAGTGCTCAATAAATATGATTGATTGATTCAATAGTATTTATTGAGCACTTACTGTGTGCAGAGCACTGTACTAAGCACTTGGAAAGTCCAAGTTGGCAACTGTGAGCCCACTGTCGGGTAGGGAACGTCTCTATATATTGCCAACTTGGACTTCCCAAGCGCTTAGTGCAGTGCTCAGCACACAGGAAGCGCTCACTAAATACGATTGATTGATTGATTGATTGATATAGAGACGGTCCCTACCCAACAGCGGGCTCACAGTCTAGAAAATGAATGACTGAATGAATGAATGTTCTAAGCACTGTAGGGGGGGATACAAGGTAATCAGGTTGTCCCACATGGGGATCACAGTCTTAATCCCCATTTTCCAGATGAGGGAACTGAGGCACAGAGAAGTTAATTATTATTATTATTATTATTATTATTATTATTATTACCTGCATGGAGGCTGCCCTGTAGATAAGGTTAGATAGCAGGTAGGGGAAGAGGCCGATCAGGGCCTTGATGTCTTCCACTTGGGTCTTCCCGGAGACGTGGCCGGGGCGTTCCTTGTCTCTGTCCAGCCAGCGAGGGGCGCTCTCCCCAGCGGGGGCGTCTCTCAAGAAGCCCCTTCCCCACACCTCAACCAGGACGCCCACGGTGGTCCGCAGAGAAACCCCTGCAAACAGTGACATTCGTTCATTCATCCCGGCTCCTCCACAAGTCTGCTGTGTGACCTTGGGCAAGTCACTTAATGGTGGTATTTGTTAAGCGCTTACTACGTGCCAAGCACTGTTCTAGGCGCTGGGGAGGGGCTACAAGGTGATCAGGTTGTCCCACTTGGGGCTCACAGTCTTAATCCCCATTTTACAGATGAGGTAACTGAGGCACAGAGAAGTTAAGCGGCTTGCCCAAGGTCACACAGCTGACAGGTGGTGGAGCCGGGATTCGAACCCATGATCTCTGACTCCCAAGCACTCGCTCTTTCCACTGAGCCATGCTGCTTCCCTTCTCTTCACTTAACTTCTCTGAGCCTCAGTTCCCTCATCTGTCAAATGGGGATGAAGACTGTGAGCCCCACGTGGGACAACCTGATCACCTTGTATCCCCCCCAGCTCTTAGAACAGTGCTTGGCACATAGTAAGCGCTTAACAAATGCCATTATTATTATTATTCATTCGATCAGGTCCATTATTATTATTATGGTATCTGTTCATTCATTCAATCATTCAATCATATTTATTGAGCGCTTACTGTGTGCAGAGCACTGTACTAAGCACTTAGGAAGTACAAGTTGACGACATATAGAGACGGTCCCTACCCCAAAGTGGGCTCACAGTGTGTTCAGGCGGTCGTTAACTGCATACTATGTTCATTCATTCAGTTGTATTTATTGAGCGCTTACTGTGGGCAGAGCACTGTACTAAGCGCTTGGGAAGTACAAATCGGCAAAATATAGAGACGGTCCCTACCCCACAGTGGGCTCACAGTGTGTTCAGGCGGTCATTAACTGCATACTATTTTCATTCATTCAGTTGTATTTATTGAGTGCTTACTGTGTGCAGAGCACTGACTAAGCGCTTGGGAAGTACAAATCGGCAACATATAGAGACAGTCCCTACCCAACAGCGGACTCACAGTCTAGAAGGGGGAGACAGACAACAAAACGAAGCAAAACAAAACAATGTGCCAGGCACTGTACTAAGCGCTGGGGTGGATATACAAGCAAATCGGGTCAGACACAGTCCCTTGTCCACTGTGGGGCTCACAGTCTCCAACCCCAAGCAGCATGGCTCAGTGGAAAGAGCCCGGGCTTTGGAGTCAGAGGTCATGGGTTCGAATACCGGCTCCGCCAATTGTCAGCTGTGTGTCTTTGGGCAAGTCACTTCACTTCTCTGGGCCTCAGTTCCCTCATCTGTCAAATGGGGGTTAAGGCTGTGAGCCCCCTGTGGGACAACGTGATCACCTTGTAACCTCCCCAGTGCTTGGAACAGTGCTTGGCACATAGTAAGCACTTAATAAATGCCATCATTATTATTATTATTAGATGAGGGAACTGAGGCACAGGGAAGTGAAGTGACTTGTCCGAGGTCACAACGGCAAACAAGCGGTGGAGCCGGGATTAGAACCCATGACCTTCTGTGGCTTAGTGACAATAGCCCGCGCCTGGGAATCAGAAGGTCATG